>NC_086317.1:21171293-21471293 GCF_036172605.1 Pelobates fuscus
ACACACACTGCATTCATACACACACACTGCATTCATACACACACACTGCACTCATACACACACACTGCATTCATAAACACGCTGCACTCATACCCACACGCTGCACTCATACACACGCTGCATTCATACACTCACACTGCATTCATACACTCACACTGCATTCATACACACACACTGCACTCATACACACACTGCACTCATACACACACTGCATTCATACACACACGCTGCACTCATACACACACGCTGCACTCATACACACACGCTGCACTCATACACACACGCTGCATTCATACACACACTGCATTCATACACACACTGCATTCATACACACACTGTAAATAAATATTCAATTAATATATTTTTTTTAGGATCTAATTTTATTTAGAAATTTACCAGTAGCTGCTGCATTTCTCACCCTAGTCTTATACTCGAGTCAATAAGTTTTCCCAGTTTTTTGGGGTAAAATTAGGGGCCTCGGCTTATATTCGGGTCGGCTTATACTCGAGTATATACGGTACCTTTTTATTCAAATGACTGGTTCTATTAATGGGTATTAAATGTCAGATGTCAGCAGACATCTTGGTAATCGTTTTCTAAATGTGTTTTTCAGCACTGAATGGCAAAGGCCGGTTAAACTGAAACAGAAACATAGAATGTCATGGCAGACCCATCTAGTTTGCCCAATATTTCGGAATACTTTTAATTAGTCCCTAGCCTAATCTTATAGCTAGGATAGCCTTATGCCTATCCCACGCATGCTTAAACTCCTTTACTGTGTTAACCTCTACCACTTCAGCTGGAAGGCTATTCCATGCATCCACTACCCTCTCAGTAAAGTAATACTTCCAGATATTATGTTTAAACCTTTGCTACTCTAATTTAAGACTATGTCCTTGTTGTGAAATAAACTATTACAGCAGCAAAAAAACACGACCAGGATCACTTACTAAAGTATAAAATTCAGAATAAATAGTTTGAAATTATCTGTATTCTCATTAATACAACGATAGTTCTGCAGCAAGTCAGCAAGGTGTACTGTTGTATCCCTTTTAAGAAACCGGTATCACACTGAACCACCGGCTTCTGCCATTTCATGTGAGAATTCCACTGTTTGGCCTTTAGTACTATCCAATTATACCAATTTATAATACACACATTCACAGTGTCAATATACATTTACAATTTTCTCTTCAATATATCTTGGAACCAGAGAGAGAGTTGAAAATTGTTTTTTTTCTAAAAATACACAATAAATATGGATATAAAACACTGCTTTAATGTAAACAAAAAATAAATATAAAAATATGTTGTCAGTTTCCCTTTAAATAGTCAAGTGGCTACAATAAGTTGCAGAAGTTACGTCATTGGCTTCCTCCACCTGTAGAGGACCTACTTAGAGAGAAACGGTAACGTTACTTTAACAATCTCTATATATTTTTATGTAAACTAGATTTATTTTACTACCTTGTCTCTTGCAATGTATCTGCAGCTGGCTTTGAGATTAATGTCCCATCAGCTCAAGCCGCCAGTTCCTCAAACATGCGCTCTGCGTACAAACAGCACGTGTGAAAAATAAAATGGCTTTAAAAGAACGAGCATCCTCCCAGAAGGTCTGAAGCTTTTCAATCCATGAAATAACGCTGGTGAAAATAAGAAGTATTTTACGTCAATTAAATTATACAAAGTGAAAAGCTGCATACTTGAAGGAAAGATTGTTTTTAGTACCAAAAAAAAAAATACTAAATTTTTCCAAAAATGCCCAGAACACCAGTTTGGTCACAAAGGAAAATCCAAGATGAGGACGGGAAGGAGAAAGGTTGAAAGAAGGGCCATTCTGAGAGCCGATTTATGGTGACCTATTTTTTATCACTGAAAATGTTAAAATCTAAAACTTTTGTGGAATACAATTTCTTCAGCAGCAGAGTTTGAGAAACCGTATCCTTTGGTCAATTCTGTGCCGGAAGTTAAAGTTAGGCATCTGGTCCTCCGATGTCCACAGTGAAATTAATGTACAGAGGGTTGTGTTCTGTAGACAGTAGCTTGTAGGAGCAGGAATTCAGCCCATCTGCCATCCAGACTTTGGAAACTTTGTCCAGCAGCTGCATTCTGTTTGGAAAAATGGGTAAATATTAGACATGGTTTTTAGAATTACATAGTGACATAGTTACATAGCTGAAAAGAGACTTGTGTCCATCAAGTTCAGCCTTCCTCACATATGTTTTTGCTGTTGATCCAAAAGAAGGCAAAAAAAAACTTAGTCTGAAGCGCTTCCAATTTTGCAACAAACTAGGAAAATATTCCCTTTTGACCCCAAAATGGCAGTCAGATATCTCCTTGTCCAAAATTGCACAGCATATTCAAGGTGTGGTCTTACCAGTGCTTTATAAAGAGGCAAAATTATATTTTCATCCCGAGAATTTATGCCCCTCTTTATACATGACAAAGCCCTACTGGCCTTAGCTACTGCAGATTGACATTGCATATTGCTGCCTAATTTGTTGTCTATAACAATTCCCAAATCCTTCTCGTGTGTGGTTATACCTAATTCACTACCATTTAGGGTGTAAGTTGCTTGTGCATTCTTGACCCCAAAGTGCATAACTACAGATTAAATACAGAGGTTCACTTATTTCCCCACTTCGCTCCTTAAGTACTCGTGGGTAATTACCGTCAGGCCCCGGGGCTTTATTTACCCTAATTTTCTTTAACTGCTGTAGCACCTTGTTTTGAGTCATCCAATCACAAGCTATCTGCAAGTTTTTTGCAG
The DNA here is from genome assembly GCF_036172605.1 of Pelobates fuscus. Taxonomy (NCBI): domain Eukaryota; kingdom Metazoa; phylum Chordata; class Amphibia; order Anura; family Pelobatidae; genus Pelobates; species Pelobates fuscus. The sequence goes on from NC_086317.1 coordinate 21,174,064, forward strand.
CAGTCATTTGCATTTTTCTTGCCATATGATCCTCATTAATATTTACTGAATAAAAATAGTTATTTAACATTTCTGCCTTTTCCTGGTCTTCATTAACTAACAGACCCATCTCTGCTTCCAGTGTACCTACACTTTCATTGTTTGTTTATTTACAATTGATGTACTTGAAAAACATTTTGGGGTTGGTTTTGCATTCTTTAGCTATCAATTTCTCATTTTCTAGTTTAGCCACTTTAATTGGCTTTTTGCAAGCATTATTTTCTTCCTTATATATTAAATAGGATGCCTCTGATTTGTCTGATTTAAATGCTTTAAATGCCCTTTTCTTATTTTTAATCTCTTGTTTTCCTTCTCTACTAAGCCACATTGGTTTTAATTTGTTTCTTTTATATTTATTACCCAATGGTACATACTGAGAAATTTACCTTTCTAATATTTGCTTGAAGAGTTTCCACTTATCCTTAGTGTTTGTTTTTTTTACTAAGGAGTTTATGCCAGTCGATATGTTGTAGAGCTGCCCTAATCTTATTGAAATTGGCTTTTTTTAAATTATATGATTTAGTATACCCCACGTGCTTTTGCTTTTTAAAATTTACCATATTGTGATCACTATTTCCCAAATGCTCCCCTACTTCAATGTTGGTCAAAATATCAACATTGTTTGTTATAACGAGATCCAGACAAGCGTCCTTTCTAGTTGGTGCTTGTACCAGTTGTGACATCAAGGTGTCATTTAACACATTTAAAAACCTGATTCCCCTTGTTGAAGTACTAGTCCCTCTATACCAGTTTATGTCCGGGTAATTAAAATCTCCAATAATCAACGTGTTACCCCAATTTGCAGTTTTCCCAATTTGCTCTAACAGCAGTTCTTCCTCATCAATATTTACATTAGATGGTTTATAACATATCCCAACCAATAATTGACTTCCCTGCGTTTGCCCCAAGCTTCCACATTTTTCTCATCACACTCCACATGCCTAAGATTTGACTTGAACTCACGGCTGACATACAAACATACCCCACCACCCTTCTTGTTTTTCCTATCCTTCCTAAATAACGTGTACCCATTTAAGTTAACTGCCCAGTCATGTGTCTCATCCCACCATGTTTCTGTTATGCCTATTATATCATATAGCATCTAATCTTATGGAATGACAGTTATGAAGAGCAGTTGAGACAAAACGTTAGGTTGTCGCTATGGAAATCAGTAAAAGTATCCTGATCAATTAGATCTTTCCTGCATGTCTACACATCATTAAATGCTTACCTTGGGGGCAGCAAAGGGCAGGAGAAATACAAGGAGGGCTGTGGCTTACATTGCTGGTCATGTTTATCTGATTATCAATTAATCCAAACTGGCTCCAATCAAGTCAGCTCACAATGAAAGGACACTACAGATTTACATGTGAGGAGTGTGTCCTCTTATTTTCATTTTACAAAAATTGCAGATTTCAATAGAAATTAGCACTTTTATAAATTAACCTTGCTACACCCTCCGGACTGTCCATTAGACAACAGGTCATGTTACTTCCTGGTAGTTCAGCTAAACCCAAGAGGCAGCAATTGCCCAGAGCTCCTGCCTTGCAAATATACTTCTCATTGAGCTGCATTGGGAAGTCTGTGATTGGACAGCCACAGAAAGTCTGGGCAGGTTTAGAAGGGGAGGGCTTGCAAAGGCTGCAGACAAGAGACCTGCAATTTTTAGATATAGCCCCATCAATAAAATTGCATATTTAAATGCATTTATGTTTTCATTGGGTATATCTTCTAAAAAGTGATTAATTACTTATTATAGTTATTATTATTCTTATTTGCACAGCTGAGCTTCCTCTAAGTTCCATTAATGTGTTATACATGTTGAATGGAGAGGGCCATGCAGAAATTAATGTTTGCACGATGACATTTTTTGTTTCTGTGAGTACCCCTGGTGAGAATCCTTGGGTTTTTGTCCAAGACTTACCACCCTTTGTGTCTTGTTTGCTCAAACGAGACTTTAGTGAATGCACACCCATCTGTAGATTTCCATCTTCTAAATCATTAAATACACTGTGACCAAACAGCAAGCAACTAAATTATTTTCAGCTCATTTTCAATCACGGGGATAGGAAAAAATACAATGAAAACCCAATGAGTCGAGATTCAAAGAATCCAAGTTATTTAGCCTGGAAGTGGCGCGAAAATAGTGCACTCGACTCGATGACACTCGGGTGGAATGTAAAATCACCTCTTGAATAATTGTTACATTGAAAAACGTTGAATAATGAATACAGAAATGCTCTCCAGCCATTTGGAGAAATAAGATTTTAGCCTAGTCATCCTACTCACCCTTCAAGTACCAGGTCCCTGGCACTTAATGAGTTGTCAGTTAATAAATGTTTGTATAAACTGATGCCATCTACTACAGCTCCCTTCATAGGTTTCTCAGAGTCCCATAAAAAAAACCTTACATAATGCTAATAAATAGCATCAATGTGTTTCTAGCCTCACAGCATGGAAGAGTTATGTGCTGTTACTGTGAGAGAGGATTAGAACAGACATGGCTCACAGACCACATGGAAGGTACAGGTGGTGGTGGTAGTGGTGGGACATCTTCCACTAATGTTCACCCTTTGGAAGGTTTGCTGTCGATGCCAGGAATAAGACTTTAAAAATGACATTATAAAATACCAACTAAAAAAAAAGAAAACAGGAATTTTAACTTTCACATTAGCAGAAGACAAATGTGTTTTAATATTTGCCTACTCAAAGGGACCTTCAAGAAAGGAAAAATGCAAAAACGTCTAGCATTTATCAGTCACCACCACGCGAGGAAGGTGCACACATGGCTGCTTTCTATTTCTCCATGTGAATGAGGTGCAACACGCAGCTCTATTAGAAAACTGATATTTTATACACTACCGTGAAAAACTGGGAATGCGTGAGTGTGATGTCATGCATGCATGTAATGTAAACTCACAAATGTTCCTCACATAAAGTTATTGTAGTCCAGGGTTTGGCTGAGAACTCAGCCGACTCCTGGTCTGCTGTGAAGGTGCTATACATTCTTTGAATTAGTATCAGTATGCTTTGAATTGTGTAAGACAATCTGTATAACAGGAAGAACTCATTTTCTAACTTGTAAACAAAAAATACTTCTTTTTTCAATAAAGATTGTATTTCTCTTTGTTTTAAGCCCTGTGTAAGCCCTCCTTGAGCAATCAGCTTTAGTTTTAATTACCGTTGCACGTGGCATTCACAGTAGAACAGTAGAACTTGTAAAGAAGTTAAGATAGAATCATTTAGCTGTTATATAAAACCATTATTTTTTATTTATCTCTTTAAAAAGTACATTATCACTGTCACACTTAATTGAAGAAAAGTTTTCACTGAATTAAACTATGTAGCTCAAGATGAAAAGAAAAACGTCTACCTCCATAAGGAGGAAAATAAATATACTCTCACACTACATAAATCTATGAAGTCTAATTGTGTGGGATATTTTTTGCAGAACGTCTATAGAAAACTCACTAATGTTGCAGTATCAATGTCAACCAGTAGAGGTCTCACTCTCCTCTCTTAGCTAACTACATCACGATTGCTTATATGTATTGTAGCATATAGAGTGTTGTTCAATGTGTCACCAATAGGGGGACTCCACCAGCATCCGTATCCATTCAATATTCGAAAGATTTGAGTCATAGAAAGAGATGCTACAAAGGGAGGGTAGAGAGAAGAGACCCAGCACAGCTGTTCCCCAGTTCACCCTGAATATGTAATATCAATCATGATAATATTAGTAATGGAATTATATTAATTAGTACTGGAGTTATATTAATTAGTACTGGAGTTATATTAATTAGTACTGGAGTTATATTAATTAGTACTGGATAATATGAATACACAGTACTGGAGACCATATCTTCAGAAGGATATTGATACCTTAGAGAGAGTTCAGAGAAGGGCTACTAAGCTGGTTCATGGATTGCAGGATAAAACTTACCAGGAAAGGTTAAAGGATCTTAACATGTATAGCTTGGAGGAAAGACAAGACAGGGGGGATATGATAGAAACATTTAAATACATAAAGGGAATCAACACAGTAAAGGAGGAGACTATATTTAAAAGAAGAAAAACTACCACAACAAGAGGACATAGTCTTAAATTAGAGGGGAAAAGGTTTAAAAATAATATCAGGAAGTATTACTTTACTGAGAGGGTAGTGGATGCATGGAATAGCCTTCCAGCTGAAGTGGTAGAGGTTAACACAGTGAAGGAGTTTAAGCATGCGTGGGATAGGCATAAGGCTATCCTAACTATAAGATAAGGCCAGGGACTAATGAAAGTATTTAGAAAATTGGGCAGACTAGATGGGCCGAGTGGTTCTTATCTGCCATCACATTCTATTAAATTACACATAAATAAATCTAACACAGAACAGGTAGGAAATATAATCAACCATGATTACAGGTGCATTCTATATTGAGGCATGTTAACAGTGATCTCTTAATGGATTTTAGACTGGAGGGAGATTTGATCGTGTCTGTGAGATTTTTCCATAATTTTCCATAAGTGTAGGAAAACAGAGGTAGACTAAATAAAGTGCTTGTACTGGATTGGAAGTTATAGAAGGTGGGAACAGCCGGGGAGAGCATTCTGCTCAGGTAGGGTGGGAGCTTTCCAGAAAAGCACTGAACCCCTTCAGGACGGAGTCAATAGTACACGTTCTGATCAAAACAAAATGTAAACAGAAACTGGAATTTGCGCAGTATGTCTGTTCAACCGTAATTCATCTCTTTCATATAAAGTGCACCCACACTTATTATATATCATCTTGTTCAGGAGAAACAGGGCTTTAATTCCACATGAACTATTCATATGTTAAACATAATTTATTATGAATAAAATCAAAAAAACTGTGAGAATTTTTTTTTATTATTATTTGTAGTTCTGCCTCACATGTTAGCTGTAAATGTCATAATACCGTTAGCTTTTACTGCAATAAAATGCACATATTTGTATTCAGCAAAGTATCAGGAGTACAACAGTACCCTCCTTTAACAGGTTTTACAGTGTTTTGGAAAGTTACAGGGTCAAATATAGCACATTCCATTTTTCAGGTTTTTCACATTGAAATTTGCCAGATAAGTCATGTTGCCTTAGAGACCCTGTGGTAGCACAGGAATGAGAATTACCCCCCTGATGGCATACCATTTGCAAAAGTAGACCACCCAAGGTATTGCAAATGGGGTCCAGTCTTTTGTAGTAGCCACTTAGTCACAAACACTGGCCAAAGTTAGCATTCATATTTGTTTTTGTGTGAAAAAAGCAAAAAACTAATATTTGGCCAGTGTTTGTGAATAAGTGAAACAGTACCCCCCATGTACAGGTTTTATGGTGTTTTGGGAAGTTACAGGGTTAAATATAGTGCTAGCAAATTAAATTCCCTATACTTTCGGCCTGGGTTGTCAGGCAGGTCCCCGCAAATTGTAATTAATAAAATGACCTAATTATGTAAAAATATTACATAAATATACATTAATTATTTTTAATTATTTTATTTTTTAATGTATTTACATTTTTTTTATATTCTATATAAATATATACCGTATATACTCGAGTATAAGCCGACCCGAATATAAGCTGAGGCCCCTAATTTTACCCAAAAAAACTGGGAAAACTTATTGACTCGAGTATAAGACTAGGGTGGGAAATGCAGCAGCTATTGGTAAATTTCTAAATAAAAGTAGATCCTAAAAAAAAATATATTCATTGAATATTTATTTACAGTGTGTGTATAATGAATGCAGTGTGTGTATAATGAGTGCAGTGTGTGCGTATGAGTGCAGCGTGTGTATGAGTGCAGCGTGTGTATGTGTGCAGTGTGTGTATGAATGCAGTGTGTGTATGAGTGCAGTGTGTGTATGAATGCAGTGTGTGTGTGTATGAATGCAGTGTGTGTATATGAGTGCCGTGTGTGTATGAATGCAGTGTGTGTGTGTATGAGTGCAGTGTGTGTATGAGTGCAGTGTGTGTATGAGTGCAGTGTGTGTATGATTGCAGTGTGTGTATGATTGCAGTCTGTGTGTATGAATGCAGTGTGTGTGTATGAATGCAGTGTGTGTGTATGAATGCAGTGTGTGTATGAGTGCAGTGTGTATATGAATGCAGTGCGTGTGTGTATGAGTGCAGTGTGTGTATGAATGCAGTGTGTGTGTATGAATGCAGTGTGTATATGAGTGCAGTGTGTGTGTATGAATGCAGTGTGTGTGTTTGAATACAGTGTATTTGTATGAATGCAGTGTGTGTGTATGTGTGCAGTGTGTGTATGTGTATGTGTGCAGTGTGTGTGTGTGTGTGTTGCAGAGCTTTGGTGGGGGGTGGGCAATGTTATTATTTTTTAAATTATTTTCATATTTTTTTATTATTATTTCTTATTATTATTATTTATTTCATTTAATTATTTTTTTTATTTTATTATTATAATTTTTTTTTTTTTTTCGTCCCCCCTCCCTGCTTGATATATGGCAGGGAGGGGGGCTCTCCTTCCCTGGTGGTCCAGTGGCATTGGCAGTTCAGTGGGGGGTGGAGGGGGGCTGGCAGAGCTGTAACTTACCTGTCCTGCAGCTCCTGTCAGCTCTCTCCTCCTCCGCGCCGTCCGTGCAGCTCTTCTGTCAGCTCCCAGTGTAAATCTCTCGCGAGAGCCGCGGCTCTTGCGAGACTTACACTGGGAGCTGACCGAGGTGCTGAACGGACGGCGCGGAGGAGGAGGAAGCTGACAGGAGCTGCAGGAGAGGTAAGTAAACGCTCTGACAGCCCCCACAGCCCCAGTCTGTATTATGGCAATGCAAATTGCCATAATACAGACTATTGACTCGAGTATAAGCCGAGTTGGGGTTTTTCAGCACAAAAAATGTGCTGAAAAACTCGGCTTATACTCGAGTATATACGGTATATTTAATCAATATCATTCTACGTGTATTCTGAAATGTATATATATAATTATATATATATTAATATTAAAATACAATTAGACAGTGTATGTGTAAATGTATATATATACTTAGATCATATATACACATATGATCTAAGTATATATTATTTAATTTTTAACGGTTATTAATTTTTCATTAATAATGTCATTCCAGGCAGTCCCCCTGCTGGCAATGCTATGGACGGCTATGCCGTCCATGTGATCGTGAGGTCCTCGCAAGGACCTCGCGATCACATTGCCCAGGAGGGCCGGATCGGAAGCAGGGGGACTCCCTGGGATGCCAGGTGAGTCCCCCCACTGCGACCGCTGGTGTCGGATCGCCAGCGACCTGGTTAGTACACAGAACGCCCGCCATCCTAAAGGGTTAAACACAAGGCTGGAAAGATGAAGAGTGCGTCGGTATTCCAGCGACAGCCAGTTTAGCTCTTTTAACATGTCACAATGGTGGTTAAAGTAATTACATTCTAGCACAAAGCGGCAGAATGAATTATATAACGTATTGAGTTTATTAAGGTGGGTTTGCGGTGCACCCACATTACATCCCCATAATCAATGACCGCCATTAGCATTTGTTGCACAATCGGTTTCCTTACTCTAGGCCTAGGGCTTAGGCAGGATATGTTCTGTACAGGAACCTTAGTTTTAGGTAAAGTTTCGATTAATTTTCAATGTGAAGACCCAAGGATAGATTGAGGTCTAGCAACATACCTAGATATCTGAAAGGACGGACTGCGACCAGGGCGCCATTTGATTTTGTTCTGATGCATAGATGGGAATTTTGTAATTTATGTAATTCAGGCACTGTTTCAAAGATCATTGTGATAGTTTTGTCAGTGTTTATTATGATAGTCATGCTGAGATATAGTGGAGCAGGAATGGTGCTGGCTGGAATAGTGGAGGGTGATATTTAAAGTTTGAGTTATGCGTTATTGGGAGATTGGCAGTTTTCACCACATGGTTTTGATATAAGGCTTACCTCTTATGGTTGACCTCGTTGCCGTTGTCTCGTTTGTGGAAGATCATGGTGTATCTGCCAATATCTTGAAAAGGTCGAACCACCTTCATGTTTTGTAATACAACTCTGCAATTAAACATGAAAACCTCTATAATACCAAAATAAAGCTCTTCCCTCAAGGAACTTAACATATAAAAATAATAATATTTGAATCAAGGGACCATCCCAATTTGAAACTTGCACTCCACCATCGTCATGTTTGCTGCTAGCAAGATCCAACCTTCTTGATTCATCATTTGGGTTTTTAAAATTATGTTTCTGCATCACAAATGTTAGCTGGCTTTATGGTCAAATATGTCAGAAAATCATAAAACCTAAAACCTGCTGCTAGAGATGATTCTACAAGCTATTGAACCATAAGGTGCACTTAGTTTTTCACACATGGCTTCTCCATTTTGGTTTTATTGTTGATTTAAAAATCATGACACGTGTAATGTCATGTCGTTCTTCTGAGGTTGTATGTATCTGATGTTAAGACCTGCTAAGGAACAGATGATTGTTATTATACCCAGTTATGTAAAACCTTTTTTTCCCCCTATAACTGTATGTGGATGTATATGTATATATAGATATAGATATATATATGTATAAAACACTATGTAGTAACATGTTTTCCTGTTACTGCCTGCACCTCCATTTAAAATGTATCTGTGCATTTTATTTTTAAATTTTTCCTTTGCCCATTAATGCTATTTATCTTATTAAAATGTATTTTAAAAATGAATGAATACTTGCTTCATCAATGTGTATAAACCTACCAGAATGTTGGTGAGCAGATTAGCACCATGATACTTGAGGCAGATTTTTAATATTTGCTTAAAGGAATAATTGTAAGAGAACTGAAAAAGCCTTTGTTATTTCAATAATTCATTTTGGCTACAGGAAGTTACAAGCAATCTAAATGAGAACATTCTCTACATTGCTGTGATTAACGGATCAAGTTTCAAAGTTATGTACAAAGTATCTTCAATAACCAACATTATACTTCTAACGTCTCCGTGACTGACCAAACCTGATGACTGGAGACAATGGGCCCCAGTTTTCTAATCATTTATCTGGTTTATCCCAGACAGCAGGTATAATGAGACACAGCATACTCTGAGTGATCTCTTCTGTTAGAACCATTCCGTGTCTCCAAGACAATCTCTTTCACTCATACACTAGAGGTTTTTATCATATATCAATTTCTCATACCAAATCCCATCTACCCCTTATTTCTATTACGAACACAGTCTGTAAGGAATGCAGACCATTGCCCTCACAAAAGGCGAGAGGTGAAGACTAGCCTACAAAGAATAAACAGAGTTTGCATTTTATTTCAAAGAGTTCAGTAATACATTAAACAAATATTTTTTTTTAATGTTTAGCCATGTGGCTTTTTGTGTAAGTAATAAAGTTATCGTATACATATATTGATCTGGCTGCCTGTAGTCTGCTACAGTGTGTCTGTTTGCAAGCAGGGGGCTTGCTATCCCAATATAGCACATTGACTTTTATACTTGAGCCAATATTCATAGGCTCTTGTCCATGTGAGTGAGCTTTTTCTGTATTCTGTATTCCCATTTCTGCTATTCAGCACTATCCACACTTTTGGCTGTTTATTTTGAGAATATCATTCAGCAAAATCATAAATCAAAAAGGATGCTATCCCCTGCCATCAGCTACACAACCCAAAGCCAGATGTTTTTTGGCTCTATTTCATGTAAGTTGCCTATTGGGAGTGAGAGCATTTTTTAGTTGTTTTGTTTTTTATTTTTTTTACATTGTTATACTACAGACACTCCTCACTTACCGACCGGGTTCCCTTCCTACGACCCAGTTGTAGAACAAATTTGTCGGTAAGTGAGGAGTGAAGGGATTCCCTGCTCTGGTGCGCTTTTCTATGTTTGGAGAAACTTCCCAGAGCATAGACAAACGCACCAGATCACGGAAACCCTCTAATCTATGCTTGAGGAAATTTCCCCCAAACATAGATTAGAGGTATTCCCTACTCTCATGCGTTCGTCTATGTTCAGGGAAGTTTCCCCCGAACATAGACATGCGCACCAAGTTACGCCTGATTGTAAGTGCGAGCCGTCGTAAAACAAGTAGGCCGCTAAATGAGGACCACCTGTACTGTATTTTCTTTTTTGCTATTCTTTTTTTATGTCCAAGTTGCCCTGCTTGTAAAAACTCCGGTTTCCAGTATACTATCCATTTTAGGTGATTTTTTTGCACTCTCCACAATATTTGGATTGGTTTATATTTTTTAGTATTTCGTGTATATTTGAGGATTATACACTGGTGTATGCAGCGTTTTTATTTTCTTGTTTGCACTTAATATCACTTGTGATTTACTTTGTGGTTTCCTTATTTACCTTTGTCGCAGATCATCATCCTCTCCTCCCCAGCCCCAGTAATTGTTGGAGTATCCATTGACCTTGGCGAACTGATCTCGGGTCATCGCACTCACACCGCCAAAATAGCCCTTGTACCGAAGCCTAAATAAGATAAATAAAAATAAGATTAAAAAATAAATAAAAGAGAACAAAATGGGTCATGGTGTAGAAACATAAATGGAGAAGGACAAAACTAAAGGGAAAAAAGTCTAAAACACTATAGCATTTGTACACACATTTCTAAAGGCCACTTCCATTTTGCTAAAACTACTGAATCTTAAATTGTACATTCCACCAGTGACAGAACTACCATGATCGCAGGGGACGCAGCTGCGACCAGGCCCGTCACTCCAGGGGCCTGGCTGGCCTGCTGACCCCTAGAACCGTGGCCTGCTGAGAGAAGAACTGTGACAGCGGGCGTGTCTGTGTCTGTCAGTGAGTGTGTGTCTGTCAATGTGTGTCTGTCACACACATGGGTGGGAGAGACGCATAAAGAGGCTGGGGGGTGGGTGAGACACATGGAAGGGTGTTGGGTGGCAAAGACATATGGGAAGGTTGAAGAGACACGTGGAGGGACTGGGAGCTGGAGGGTTGGAGAGAAATATGGAGGGGCTGGCGGGGGGAGGGGGAATGAGACATGTGGAGTGAGTTTACTGAATTAACTATTTTCTACAGTTGTGCAAGGTAGACAGGTGAGGAAGGTCCAATCACACTTGTCAAGTCCTGCAGATGGCTGCTAGAGGGGGCAGTGCTGCACAGTCAGGGCTGGTGCCCCGGCCTGGGGGGTGCAAGGTTTGAGTGACCCGGCAGGAGCGCTCCCTCCTATCAGTCACTCAGTGTTGCGTTGCCAGGCGGCGCGGACCGTGGTACAGGAGCATCTGTTTCCTGTTCCCACCCGGACTGACAGGAAGTGCTCACTGAGAGAGCACTTCTGGTCAGTCCGGCCGGGAACAGGAAACAGATGCTCCTGTACCACGGTCCGCGCCGCCTGGCAACGCAACACTGAGTGACTGAGTGACTGAATAGACAAATTCTACATATTCAGGACACACTAGCACATGGTTTAGCATTTAACCATTAGATAGGTAGGCAGTCGGCGGTGTGATGGCTTTTCTTAGAGCAAGCATGACAAACTCTTGGCCCACGGGTCGCATTTGGCCCACAATGAATATTTTTGCGGTCCAGCAAGCCGCGAGTTTGACATGCATACTGTTACTGCTCTCCTCACATTGCAGGTGCCTACTCTGCTAAAATTTACCCGGCCAGGTGAAGAGGAAGCTGGCGGCCGCGAGCGCAGTCTGTTCTTCCTGCTCCTCACTGCTCGCACGCAGCATGTGCTCGCACGTGCCGGGATATGACATAATCCAGGCCCGGCATCACTTAACTGCGTGCGTGAGGGAGCAGTGAGGAGCAGGAAGGGAGACCCCACTGTACCCTAGGGAGAGGCCCCAAACCAGCTACCAAAGCAATAAGCAATAAGCAATAAATAAAATATGTGAGTGTGTGCAAGAATGTGTAAATTGTGTGTCTGTCTGTCACTTTGTGTGTCTGTCAGTGTGTATGTGTCTGTTAGTGAGTGTGTGTGTCTGTTAGTGAAATGTGTGTGTCTGTTAGTGAAATGTGTGTGTCTGTTAGTGAAATGTGTGTGTCTGTTAGTGAAATGTGTGTGTCTGTCAGTGCGTGTGTGTGTCTGTCAGTGCGTGTGTGTGTCTGTCAGTGCGTGTGTGTGTCTGTCAGTGCGTGTGTGTGTCTGTCAGTGCGTGTTGGTCACAGTTGCGATGGCTGCGGCTGGACAGTGGAGGACCTGGATGTGCATGGAGGCATGCAACACCACGTCACATTCCAACATGACCTCAACATACTTACCTTCACATGGTTTCAAGGAGTAGCGGGAGGATCTGGTTTGGCACAGGGTGCGGACAGTGCCATTGAGTGAGTCTGCTTGTTGGCTAATACTGTTTTTTTTTTTTTTTTTTTAAACAGGGGCCGGGGTTTAGTAGAGGGAGGGACTGGAATTTAATAGCGGGGGGGACTGGGATTTAGTATAGAGGGGGGGACTGGGATTTAGTATAGGGGGGGACTGGGATTTAGTATAGAGGGAGGGACTGGGATATAGTATAGAGGGAGGGACTGGGATATAGTATATAGGGAGGAACTGGGATATAGTATAGAGGGAGGGACTGAGATTTAGTATAGAGGGAGGGACTGGGATATAGTATAGAGGGAGGGACTGGGATATAGTATAGAGGGAGGGACTGGGATATAGTATAGAGGGAGGGACTGGGATATAGTATAGAGGGAGGGACTGGGATATAGTATAGAGGGAGGGACTGGGATTTAGTATAGAGGGAGGGACTGGTATTTAGTATAGAGGGAGGGACTGAGATTTAGTAAAGAGGGAGGGACTGAGATTTAGTATAGAGGGGGAGACTGGGATTTAGTATAGAGGGAGGGACTGAAATTTAGTATAGAGGGGGAGACTAGGATTTAGTATAGAGGGGGAGACTGGGATATAGTATAGAGGGAGGGACTGCGATTTAGTATAGAGGGAGGGACTGGGATATAGTATAGAGGGAGGGACTGGGATATAGTATAGAGGGAGGGACTGGGATTTAGTATAGAGGGGGGACTGGGATATAGTATAGAGGGAGGGACTGAGATTTAGTATAGAGGGGGAGACTGGGATTTAGTATAGAGGGAGGGACTGGGATATAGTATAGAGGGAGGGACTGGGATTTAGTATAGAGGGAGGGACTGGGATTTAGTATTGAGGGAGGGACTGGGATTTAGTATAGAGGGAGGGACTGGGATATAGTATAGAGGGAGGGACTGGGATATAGTATAGAGGGGGGACTGGGATATAGTATAGAGGGGGGACTGGGATATAGTATAGAGGGAGGGACTGGGATTTAGTATAGAGGGAGGGACTGGGGTATAGTATATAGGGAGGGACTGGGATTTAGTATAGAGGGAGGGACTGGGATATAGTATAGAGGGAGGGACTGGGATATAGTATAGAGGGGGGACTGGGATATAGTATAGATGGAGGGACTGGGATATAGTATAGAGGGAGGGACTGGGGGGGGACTGTGATTTAGTATAGAGGGAGGGACTGGGATTTAGTATAGAGGGAGGGGCTGGGATATAGTATAGAGGGGGGGACTGGGATATAGTATAGAGGGAGGGACTGGGATTTAGTATAGAGGGAGGGGCTGGGATATAGTATAGAGGGGGGGACTGGGATATAGTATAGAGGGAGGGACTGGGATTTAGTATAGAGGGAGGGACTGGGATTTAGTATAGAGGGAGGGACTGGGATTTAGTATAGAGGGAGGGACTGGGATTTAGTATAGAGGGAGGGACTGGGATTTAGTATAGAGCGGGAGACTGGGATTTAGTATAGAGGGGGGAGACTGGGATTTAGTATAGAGGGGGGACTGGGATTTAGTATTGAGTGGGGGACTGTGATTTAGTATAGAGGGGGGGACTGGGATTTAGTATTGAGTGGGGGACTGTGATTTAGTATAGAGGGGGGGACTGGGATTTAATATATATTGTGGGCTGGGGTTTAGAAGAGGGGGATGGTGTTTTTATATATATATATATATATATATATATATATATATATATATATATATATATATATATATATATATATATATATATATATATATATATATATACTGTACTTTTCACATAAACTTAAATCTTGTTTATTTGGCCCGTGCTAGCCTTTGAGTTTGACATGCTTGTCTTAGAGTGTATCAATAGGAAGGTACTTGGCAGGACACCAGCTGCATTGGCACAACTTGTGTTTTTTTTTTTTTAAATATTAAAGCAATATGTGATTTAAATTCAAAAGTAAAAAACTCAAACCCTGCAGAGTTGTACAATGCCGCTAGAAATTGCCTTATTTCCAGGTGTTTGAATAAATGCCATAGAACCCTGGCTATGTCACTCTCCATAACTCCTTTCGAGGATTATGCCGAAGCCCCGTTTTGCCAGCTGGAAGCAGCTTCATGCCAGGACAGCGCAAGACAAACCGCCTATGTCTTTTTTCACTAATTCCTTTTAGAATAACATGCTGGGAGCTCACTGCAGAACATTTTCATTTTAAATCCTTTACAGCTTTAGTCATTATTAAGTAAAAACAAAACATTTTATTTTACTTTAATGAGATCCAGAGTCCCTAAAGGTTAAATAAGTTCTATTAACCGGTAGTATTGAGGAGTATTGCCTTAAGTCAATTTATGATAAATCCTCCTCTGACAGCCATACCCCCACACTGTGCTGTATAACCTCAGTATCACTCTACTCTGTATCTATCGCGAGGCTAAAAAGGCATTGCCTTCCAAAAAGGCTGCCCCCAAACGCCCTGGCAACTGCCTCATTACCATCGTGGCATGGGTGACCAAGAGAATGTGTGTGTGTGTGCTAGTGGATGCGCATGTGTCTGTCAGTGTATTAAATCAGTGAGGGTCTGTTTCTGTCAGTGGATATGTGTGTCTGTCAGAGTGTGTTAAATCAGTGAGGGTCTGTTTCTGTCAGTGGATATGTGTGTCTGTCAGAGTGTGTTAAATCAGTGAGGATCTGTTTCTGTCAGTGAATATGTATGTGCTCCTGGGCTCCACACAACAAAACTCCTCATAAACTAAGTCAGCCAGCAGTTCATACAGCAAAATACCGCAGACCGCACAGCAGTGATCACGACAAATCGATTGATACCAAAATCAATGCCAGTCTAGTTAGTGCCGCCACGCTGACACTCAGTGTGGCCTACAAGCACTTCTGGCGCCAGAAGGACGGCCGCTCTCAGGGCGCTATATACGACTACTCCAGCGGACTTCAGCACCTCCCCACCCCCAGACCGGCAGGGGTCATCCTGGTCCCAGGACAGCACACACCACTACCTCCTGTACCTAGCATTGAAAAGCGTTACGCAAGCAAAATGGCGACGGCTGCAGGCGTTCCCTCAGCCGAGCCCTACATCGACATGTTCTTAGCCGGACTCGACTCTCACTTCGCCAACTTCTGGGCAAATCTGGAGGCTAAGCAACAGCTCAAGCAAACATGTGAACCGACCACAGTCAGGTCTCCGACCCAGCACCAGACCGCCTTCCAGGCGAAACTCCCATGCACTCCGCTAAGTCAGCACCAAACCCACTCACCGCAGCAGACGAAGGCAGAGGGAGGGGGGGGCACACCACTAATGGCAACCAAGCATCTGCACCAGCCTGCCCCCCGAAGATCTAGAGCTCCATACCTGCTCACAAGGTGCTGACGCAACTTCAAGGCCTACACGCAGTGTGCCTGCTCTATGAGACTCTCTACAAACAAGGCAGATGCCAAGAAGGTACCGGAGCACTGGTCGCTTGGGGAGCACGGGACATGCTGCAGCGGGAAACCAGAACAAGGCCCATGGTGCCGGGGCACTGACCCCCACAGCATCTCAAAATGGCGACTCCCAACAGCGGTAGCGGTGAATATACACAAGCGGCACTCTGCACCGGTGAAACTCCACCGGCGGGGAATCACCTACCGAGAGATTTGCAATATCCCCCCAAGCTGGGAATTGGATGACGGCACAATGAGTGCCCGGACGCTGCGGGGCGCACTACAGCGAGCTCGCCGACATAAGAATCGCCCACTCTTACATTGTGATGGACTCCCGTACTAACCCTCACCTTCGAGAATTAGCCTGTTAAATTTGTTTTCATTTCATTATTGTATTGCCAAGAATGACCATATAATCAGTAAGCTTAGCCTGTTTTGTTTGCATCTACTTAATGCCAGCTAGTAGATACAACAAGGCTCTCAGTAGTATGTTCTCCCTCAAGTGAGGTTAGTTAATGCGTTAAGCCAAACACTATTGATTCATTTATCGAACCTTGCTCCACTGGTGTACCGTGTACCATATACCACAGAAGATATTAGTCTTAGCGTTGCTCTACCAATAGAGATATATATAATCAATCTACATGTTACTTTCATCAATAAGAAGTTTGGATATCATCATTCTTTGTCATGCGATAATAATCCATAAAAATGTCCTATGTTATCTACTGCCTAACCACTGCAACCCTATGTCTGAAACTCTGCTTGCTCTAGCTGTTGTGGCATTGTGAGCTGTATGTAATCTCCCTGAACAAATAAAATAAAGAATTTAAAAAAATCAGAGGATGTATTTCTGTCAGTGAATAGGTTTGTCTGTCAGAGTGTGTTAACTCAGTGAGGGTGTGTGTGTGTATGTCTGTCAGTGAGTGGGTGTGTCAGTGAAAGTGTGTGTGCCAATGACTGTGTCTGTCAGTAACTGTATTTCTGTGTATGTATCAGTGAGGGTGTGTGTATGTCTGTCAGTGAGTGGGTGTGTCAGTGAAAGTGTGTGTGCCAATGACTGTGTCGGTTAGTAACTGTATTTCTGTGTATGTATCAGTGAGGGTGTGTGTGTCAATCAAATTGTGTGTTAGTCTTAAACAGAAAGAGGTGCAGCCTTCACAAGAAGAGGGGAGGGGATTTAGATTTGGGGGTGACGGAGTTTAATCATGCCTAGAACAGCACAAAATCAAAATACACCACTGGTGGCACTGTCACAAATGATTTAATAGTTGTCATTCTTTCTCAGGGGACTCAGGACTAACAATGAAATGGTGTCATAATTAAAACCCGGATATTTTTAGTACCCAATAGATGACACAAAACTCTGTAAAGTAATACAATGCGAGCAAGATATTACTTTGCTGCAGAGGGATTTGCATAGCCTGGAAGACTTGAAAAATGCAAAGTTATGCACTTCGGCGTAAAGAATACACAAGCAACGTATACCCTTAATGGAAGCGAATTAGGGATAACAACACACGAAAAGGACTTGGGAATTGTTATAGACAACAAACTATGCAACAATGTGCAATGTCAATCAGCAGTGGCCAAGGCCAGTAAGGTATTGTCATGCATGAAAAAGGGCATTCATTCTCGGGACGAGAATATCATTTTGCCTCTTTATATATCACTGGTAAGACCACACATTGAATATGCTGTGCAATTTTGGGCCCTTTTTCTAAGTAAGTATCATATGGCACGAAAAAAAGTGCAGAGGCAGGCTACAAAATTAATAAAAGGAATGGAACATATCAGCTATGAAAAAAATGTTACCTGAGAGGGGATATTATAACATTATAGAAATATATTCGGGGCTAATACAAACCATTGTGTGGAAATCTATTCATAAACCGGACTTTGCATAGGACACGAGGTCATTTACTGTAAGAACAATAAGGATGTGGAATTCTCTGACTGAAGAAGTGGTTTTATCAGAGTCCATACAGATTTTCAAACAGCAACTAGATGCATACTTGCAAAAACAGACTATTCAAGGATATAATTTTTCAATGTAGGGTAATAACTGCTTGATCCAAGGATAAATCTGACTGCCATTCTGGGGTCAACAAGGAATTTTTTTCCTAGTTTGTTGCAAAATTGGAAGTGCTTCAAACTGTTTTGGTTTTTTCTTTTGGATCAACAGCAAAAAACAAATGTGAGGAAGGCTGAATTTGATGGACGCAAGTCTCTTTTCAGCTATGTAACTATGTAAACGTTCAGCTCCAGCCCAGGTAAAGTCCCTGGCTATAGGGTTAAGTGAAGACAAAATTGTATTCCAGTATTCCCGCACCAGCCGAATTTTAGGTCACAGGTTTTCAATAAACATGTTAACTACATAGTATTTCAGGGTTTTCTCCATGTCTGGCAAACATATTATAACATGAATTGCTCTGTTAGTTTAATGTAACAGATTAAAACAATGTGTAAAACAGACTGCATTACCTTAGTCACGCTCTATGTGTCTCAGGTCATGGCAGAGAATTACAGCTTCGCTCAGATGGCTGACTTGGCAAACTCTTAATAAAAGAATATGATTCAAGAGAACACAAGAGTTTGACCTTAATAAACTGTTCCTGAGTCACAATAAATCCCTTTGAGCTGCAGCTGTGTTAGCCCTGAATAGATTTATATCAACCCAGAGAGAATACACCCAGCTCAGTTCCCCGAGTTTATAATAACTGCCCTTCACGTACAACAGATTTATACTACAGCCCTTCATAAATTATATTAACCCAGTGCGATATATCAGAGCCCTGTATGTAATGTGGATTTATATTAACCCAGTGTGATATATCCCAGCCCTGTATGTAATGTGGATTTATATTAACCCAGTGCGATATATCAGAGCCCTGTATGTAATGTGGATTTATATTAACCCAGTGTGATTTATCTCAGCCCTGTATGTAATGTGGGTTTATATTAACCCAGTGTGATATATCCTGGCCCTGTATGTAATGTGGATTTATATTAACCCAGTGTGATATATCCCGGCCCTGTATGTAATGTGGATTTATATTAACCCAGTGTGATATATCAGAGCCCTGTATGTAATGTGGGTTTATATTAACCCAGTGTGATATATCCCAGCCCTGTATGTAATGTGGATTTATATTAACCCAGTGTGATATATCAGAGCCCTGTATGTAATGTGGGTTTATATTAACCCAGTGTGATATATCAGAGCCCTGTATGTAATGTGGATTTATATTAACCCAGTGCGATATATCAGAGCCCTGTATGTAATGTGGATTTATATTAACCCAGTGTGATATATCAGAGCCCTGTATGTAATGTGGGTTTATATTAACCCAGTGTGATATATCCCAGCCCTGTATGTAATGTGGATTTATATTAACCCAGTGCGATATATCAGAGCCCTGTATGTAATGTGTATTTATATTAACCCAGTGTGATTTATCTCAGCCCTGTATGTAATGTGGGTTTATATTAACCCAGTGTGATATATCCTGGCCCTGTATGTAATGTGGATTTATATTAACCCAGTGTGATATATCAGAGCCCTGTATGTAATGTGGATTTATATTAACCCAGTGTGATATATCAGAGCCCTGTATGTAATGTGGATTTATATTAACCCAGTGTGATATATCAGAGCCCTGTATGTAATGTGGATTTATATTAACCCAGTGTGATATATCAGAGCTCTGTATGTAATGTGGATTTATATTAACCCAGTGTGATATATCAGAGCCCTGTATGTAATGTGGATTTATATTAACCCAGTGTGATATGTCAGAGCCCTGTATGTAATGTGGATTTATATTAACCCAGTGTGATATATCCCACCCTGTATGTAATGTGGATTTATATTAACCCAGTGTGATATATCAGAACCCTGTATGTAATGTGGATTTATTTTAACCCAGTGTGATATATCAGAGCCCTGTATGTAATGTGGGTTTATATTAACCCAGTGTGATATATCCCAGCCCTGTATGTAATGTGGGTTTATATTAACCCAGTGTGATATATCAGAACCCTGTATGTAATGTGGTTTTATATTAACCCAGTGTGATATATCCCAGCCCTGTATGTAATGTGGATTTATATTAACCCAGTGTGATATATCAGAACCCTGTATGTAATGTGGATTTATATTAACCCCGTGTGATATATCTCAGCCCTGTATGTAATGTGGGTTTAGATTAACCCAGTGTGATATATCAGAGCCCTGTATGTAATGTGGATTTATATTAACCCAGTGTGATATATCTCAGCCCTGTATGTAATGTGGGTTTATATTAACCCAGTGTGATATATCCCGGCCCTGTATGTAATGTGGGTTTATATTAACCCAGTGTGATATATCAGAGCCCTGTATGTAATGTGGATTTATATTAACCCAGTGTGATAAATCAGAGCCCTGTATGTAATGTGGATTTATATTAACCCAGTGTGATTTATCTCAGCCCTGTATGTAATGTGGGTTTATATTAACCCAGTGTGATATATCAGAGCCCTGTATGTAATGTGGATTTATATTAACCCAGTGTGATATATCAGAGCCCTGTATGTAATGTGGATTTATATTAACCCAGTGTGATATATCAGAGCCCTGTATGTAATGTGGATTTATATTAATCCAGTGTGATATATCAGAGCCCTGTATGTAATGTGGATTTATATTAACCCAGTGCGATATATCAGAGCCCTGTATGTAATGTGGGTTTATATTAACCCAGTGCGATACATCAGAGCCCTGTATGTAATGTGGGTTTATATTAACCCAGTGTGATATATCCCAGCCCTGTATGTAATGTGGGTTTATATTAACCCAGTGTTATATATCAGAGCCCTGTATGTAATGTGGATTTATATTAATCCAGTGTGATATATCAGAGCCCTGTATGTAATGTGGGTTTATATTAACCCAGTGTGATATATCCCAGCCCTGTATGTAATGTGGGTTTATATTAACCCAGTGTGATATATCAGAGCCCTGTATGTAATGTGGATTTATATTAACCCAGTGTGATATATCAGAGCCCTGTATGTAATGTGGGTTTATATTAACCCAGTGTTATATATCCCAGCCCTGTATGTAATGTGGATTTATATTAACCCAGTGTGATATATCCCAGCCCTGTATGTAATGTGGATTTATATTAACCCAGTGTGATATATCCCAGCCCTGTATGTAATGTGGGTTTATATTAACCCAGTGTGATATATCCCAGCCCTGTATGTAATGTGGATTTATATTAACCCAGTGTGATATATCCCAACCCTGTATGTAATGTGGATTTATATTAACCCAGTGTGATATATCAGAGCCCTGTATGTAATGTGGATTTATATTAACCCAGTGTGATATATCAGAGCCCTGTATGTAATGTGGATTTATATTAACCCAGTGTGATATATCCCAACCCTGTATGTAATGTGGATTTATATTAACCCAGTGTGATATATCAGAGCCCTGTATGTAATGTGGATTTATATTAACCCAGTGTGATATATCCCAGCCCTGTATGTAATGTGGATTTATATTAACCCAGTGTGATATATCCCAACCCTCTATGTAATGTGGATTTATATTAACCCAGTGTGATATATCAGAGCCCTGTATGTAATGTGGATTTATATTAACCCAGTGTGATATATCCCGGCCCTGTATGTAATGTGGATTTATATTAACCCAGTGTGATATATCCCGGCCCTGTATGTAATGTGGATTTATATTAACCCAGTGTGATATATCCCGGCCCTGTATGTAATGTGGATTTATATTAACCCAGTGTGATATATCCCGGCCCTGTATGTAATGTGGATTTATATTAACCCAGTGTGATATATCCCGGCCCTGTATGTAATGTGGGTTTATATTAACCCAGTGTGATATATCAGAGCCCTGTATGTAATGTGGATTTATATTAACCCAGTGTGATATATCAGAGCCCTGTATGTAATGTGGATTTATATTAACCCAGTGCAATATATCAGAGCCCTGTATGTAATGTGGGTTTATATTAACCCAGTGTGATATATCCCAGCCCTGTATGTAATGTGGGTTTATATTAACCCAGTGTGATATATCCCAGCCCTGTATGTAATGTGGATTTATATTAACCCAGTGTGATATATCAGAGCCCTGTATGTAATGTGGATTTATATTAACCCAGTGTGATATATCAGAGCCCTGTATGTAATGTGGATTTATATTAACCCAGTGTGATATATCAGAGCCCTGTATGTAATGTGGATTTATATTAACCCAGTGTGATATATCTCAGCCCTGTATGTAATGTGGGTTTATATTAACCCAGTGTGATAAATCAGAGCCCTGTATGTAATGTGGATTTATATTAACCCAGTGTGATATATCTCAGCCCTGTATGTAATGTGGGTTTATATTAACCCAGTGTGATATATCAGAGCCCTGTATGTAATGTGGATTTATATTAACCCAGTGAGATATATCAGAGCCCTGTATGTAATGTGGATTTATATTAACCCAGTGTGATATATCAGAGCACTGTATGTAATGTGGATTTATATTAACCCAGTGCGATATATCAGAGCCCTGTATGTAATGTGGGTTTATATTAACCCAGTGTGATATATCAGAGCCCTGTATGTAATGTGGGTTTATATTAACCCAGTGTGATATATCCCAGCCCTGTATGTAATGTGGGTTTATATTAACCCAGTGTGATATATCAGAGCCCTGTATGTAATGTGGATTTATATTAACCCAGTGTGATATATCAGAGCCCTGTATGTAATGTGGGTTTATATTAACCCAGTGTTATATATCCCAGCCCTGTATGTAATGTGGATTTATATTAACCCAGTGTGATATATCCCAGCCCTGTATGTAATGTGGATTTATATTAACCCAGTGTGATATATCCTAGCCCTGTATGTAATGTGGGTTTATATTAACCCAGTGTGATATATCCCAGCCCTGTATGTAATGTGGATTTATATTAACCCAGTGTGATATATCCCAACCCTGTATGTAATGTGGATTTATATTAACCCAGTGTGATATATCCCAACCCTGTATGTAATGTGGATTTATATTAACCCAGTGTGATATATCAGAGCCCTGTATGTAATGTGGATTTATATTAACCCAGTGTGATATATCCCAGCCCTGTATGTAATGTGGATTTATATTAACCCAGTGTGATATATCCCGGCCCTGTATGTAATGTGGATTTATATTAACCAAGTGCGATATATCAGAGCCCTGTATGTAATGTGGATTTATATTAACCCAGTGTGATATATCAGAGCCCTGTATGTAATGTGGATTTATATTAACCCAGTGCAATATATCAGAGCCCTGTATGTAATGTGGGTTTATATTAACCCAGTGTGATATATCCCAGCCCTGTATGTAATGTGGGTTTATATTAACCCAGTGTGATATATCCCAGCCCTGTATGTAATGTGGATTTATATTAACCCAGTGTGATATATCCCACCCTGTATGTAATGTGAGTTTATATTAACCCAGTGTGATATATCCCAGCCCTGTATGTAATGTGGATTTATATTAACCCAGTGTGATATATCAGAGCCCTGTATGTAATGTGGATTTATATTAACCCAGTGTGATATATCAGAGCCCTGTATGTAATGTGGATTTATATTAACCCAGTGTGATATATCAGAGCCCTGTATGTAATGTGGATTTATATTAACCCAGTGTGATATATCTCAGCCCTGTATGTAATGTGGGTTTATATTAACCCAGTGTGATAAATCAGAGCCCTGTATGTAATGTGGATTTATATTAACCCAGTGTGATATATCTCAGCCCTGTATGTAATGTGGGTTTATATTAACCCAGTGTGATATATCAGAGCCCTGTATGTAATGTGGATTTATATTAACCCAGTGAGATATATCAGAGCCCTGTATGTAATGTGGATTTATATTAACCCAGTGTGATATATCAGAGCACTGTATGTAATGTGGATTTATATTAACCCAGTGCGATATATCAGAGCCCTGTATGTAATGTGGGTTTATATTAACCCAGTGCGATATATCAGAGCCCTGTATGTAATGTGGTATTATACTAACCCAGTGTGATATATCTCAGCCCTGTATGTAATGTGGGTTTATATTAACCCAGTGCGATATATCAGAGCCCTGTATGTAATGTGGGTTTATACTAACCCAGTGTGATATATCCCAGCCCTGTATGTAATGTGGGTTTATATTAACCCAGTGTGATATATCAGAGCCCTGTATGTAATGTGGATTTATATTAACCCAGTGTGATATATCACAGCCCTGTATGTAATGTGGGTTTATATTAACCCAGTGTGATATATCAGAGCCCTGTATGTAATGTGGATTTATATTAACCCAGTGTGATATATCCCAGCCCTGTATGTAGTGTGGATTTATATTAACCCAGTGTGATATATCCCAGCCCTGTATGTAATGTGGATTTATATTAACCCAGTGTGATATATCAGAACTCTGTATGTAATGTGGATTTATATTAACACAGTGTGATATATCAGAACCCTGTATGTAATGTGGATTTATATTAACACACTGTGATATATCAGAGCCCTGTATGTAATGTGGGTTTATATTAACCCAGTGTGATATATCAGAACCCTGTATGTAATGTGGGTTTATTTTAACCAAGTGTGATATATCTGAGCCCTGTATGTAATGTGGATTTATATTAACCCAGTGTGATATATCCTGGCCCTGTATGTAATGTGGATTTATATTAACCCAGTGTGATATATCAGAACCCTGTAT
Source organism: Pelobates fuscus (assembly GCF_036172605.1). Classification (NCBI taxonomy): domain Eukaryota; kingdom Metazoa; phylum Chordata; class Amphibia; order Anura; family Pelobatidae; genus Pelobates; species Pelobates fuscus. The sequence continues at coordinate 21,198,563 of NC_086317.1, forward strand.
GTAATGTGGGTTTATATTAACCCAGTGTGATATATCAGAGCCCTGTATGTAATGTGGATTTATATTAACCCAGTGTGATATATCAGAGCCCTGTATGTAATGTGGATTTATATTAACCCAGTGTGATATATCCTGGCCCTGTATGTAATGTGGGTTTATATTAACCCAGTGTGATATATCCTGGCCCTGTATGTAATGTGGGTTTATATTAACCCAGTGTGATATATCAGAACCCTGTATGTAATGTGGGTTTATATTAACCCAGTGTGATATATCAGAGCCCTGTATGTAATGTGGATTTATATTAACCCAGTGTGATATATCCCGGCACTGTATGTAATGTGGATTTATATTAACCCAGTGTGATATATCAGAGCCCTGTATGTAATGTGGATTTATATTAACCCAGTGTGATATATCCTGGCCCTGTATGTAATGTGGGTTTATATTAACCCAGTGTGATATATCAGAGCCCTGTATGTAATGTGGGTTTATATTAACCCAGTGTGATATATCAGAGCCCTGTATGTAATGTGGATTTATATTAACCCAGTGTGATATATCCTGGCCCTGTATGTAATGTGGGTTTATATTAACCCAGTGTGATATATCAGAGCCCTGTATGTAATGTGGGTTTATATTAACCCAGTGTGATATATCAGAGCCCTGTATGTAATGTGGATTTATATTAACCCAGTGTGATATATCAGAGCCCTGTATGTAATGTGGATTTATATTAACCCAGTGTGATATATCAGAGCCCTGTATGTAATGTGGATTTATATTAACCTAGTGTGATATATCCCGGCCCTGTATGTAATGTGGGTTTATATTAACCCAGTGTCATATATCAGAGCCCTGTATGTAATGTGGATTTATATTAACCCAGTGTGATATATCCCGGCCCTGTATGTAATGTGGGTTTATATTAACCCCGTGTGATATATCAGAGCCCTGTATGTAATGTGGGTTTATATTAACCCAGTGCAATATATCAGAGCCCTGTATGTAATGTGAGTTTATATTAACCAAGTGCGATATATCAGAGCCCTGTATGTAATGTGGGTTTATATTAACCCAGTGCGATATATCAGACCCCTGTATGTAATGTGGATTTATATTAACCCAGTGCGATATATCAGAGCCCTGTATGTAATGTGGGTTTATATTAACCCAGTGCAATATATCAGAGCCCTGTATGTAATGTGGATTTATATTAACCCAGTGTGATATATCAGAGCCCTGTATGTAATGTGGATTTATATTAACCCAGTGTGATATATCAGAGCCCTCTATTTAATGTGGATTTATATTAACCGAGTGTGATATATCAGAGCCCTGTATGTAATGTGGATTTATATTACCGAGTGTGATATATCAGAGCCCTGTATGTAATGTTGGTTTATATTAATCCCGTGTGATATATCAGAGCCCTGTATGTAATGTGGGTTTATATTAACCCCGTGTGATATATCAGAGCCCTGTATGTAATGTGGGTTTATATTAACCCAGTGCGATATATCAGACCCCTGTATGTAATGTGGATTTATATTAACCCAGTGCGATATATCAGACCCCTGTATGTAATGTGGATTCATATTAACCCAGTGCGATATATCAGACCCCTGTATGTAATGTGGATTTATATTAACCCAGTGCGATATATCAGACCCCTGTATGTAATGTGGGTTTATTTTAACCCAGTGTGATATATCAGAGCCCTGTATGTAATGTGGATTTATATTAACCCAGTGTGATATATCTCAGCCCTGTATGTAATGTGTATTTATATTAACCCCATGTGATATATCTCAGCCCTGTATGTAATGTGTATTTAGATTAACCCAGTGAGATATATCTGAGGCAGAAGAGATGACTCAAACTTGAAAATACTGGGTGAGCAGTATGTACAAACGGGAAGTGAAAAAACAAAAATAAGTAAACAAACGACGGGGGCACGGGTCACCGTAAAAGGTGAAGTAGATATGTCCCTAAAGTAGTGGCTGTACAGAGTGCACGATGTGATAGCAAAAGTAGCGAGAATATAATGTATTAGTGCAATCTAACAGTATCTATTTCAATCCAAAAAATTGATCTGATACATACAGCACACCAAAAGGTGGTAGCTGTAGTGTGCACGGTACAGTTGCTAAAGTAGCAAAAATATATACAATGTATCAGTACAGTCTAACGATATCTATTGGGATTCCACAAATAGATCCGATATATACAGCCCACTAGGTAGAGCCCCAATGTGAATGGGGCTAGTATAATCTGCTGTATGGTGACAGAGAATTATATATGGGAACAGTTATCTAAATAAATGCCCCTAGACAGAAAACATATAGTCACGAACAGGTCTAGTACCAGCCTTGCGGAATGTCACTGTTGAGATAGGATGTCTGGATATCCCAATCCTAATAGCAATAAATGTGTCCCTTGGTTAGCACACAATGATAGAGTAGGTAGAGATCCTGAACTGTGCCTTCGAGGGCACCTGTATCTAGTCAGAAGATATCTAAAATAACTATCTGTATAAAGAGCTAATGCCCTAATCTGTGCCTTCGTGGGCACCTATCAGTAACGCTAATAACAGTGCTGGGCTGGCACACTAAAAGAAGTCTTGATAGTCTGTAGTCTATGATTATCAAGCTGCAGTGAAACAGGTCCGAGAATCCTGGGTGTAGCAATAATAGCTGCGTGTAGAATAGCGCGGTAATGGCAACAGATCACACCAACCAGGATTAAAATGTCAGGAGCCTGACATCCTATCTCAACAGAGAGATTCCGCAAGGCTGGTACTAGACCTGATCGTGACTATATGTTTTCTGTCTAGGGGCATTTATTTAGATAACTGTTCCCATATATAATTCTCTGTCACCATACAGCAGATTATACTAGCCCCATTCACATTGGGGCTCTACCTAGTGGGCTGTATATATCGGATCTATTTGTGGAATCCCAATAGATATCGTTAGACTGTACTGATACATTGTATATATTTTTGCTACTTTAGCAACTGTACCGTGCACACTACAGCTACCACCTTTTGGTGTGCTGTATGTATCAGATCTATTTTTTGGATCGAAATAGATACTGTTAGATTGCACTAATACATTATATTCTCGCTACTTTTGCTATCACATCGTGCACTCTGTACAGCCACCACTTTAGGGACATAGCTACTTCACCTTTTACGGTGACCCGTGCCCCTGTCTTTTGTTTACTTATTTTTGTCTTTTCACTTCCCGTTTGTACATACTGCTCACCCAGTATTTTCAAGTTTGAGTCATCTCTTCTGCCTCAGTTATCCATTACTGCGGCAGAGATGACCATTGACCTTGTTATTACCAGTGTGTGTTTGTAGATTTATTTAATAAAGGATTTTATTGATTTTCTTTGACATTATACAGGGACAGAACTGTTCTTTTGTTTCCTCGCTATATGTAATGTGGATTTAGATTAACCCACTGTTACACTTGCCTGTATAAAACCAATTGGGTCCCTGTTATGTTTTGACAAAGTTGACATACTTCTTTTAATTAACAAATGCCTGTTCGTGACAGGATTTCTTTGCAATCAAGACTTCATTAATTCAGGGCAATTGTTGCAAAGTATTAATATTTGCTGTAACAAGAAAAATGTTCACATTACAATGAGTTATGATGTTCACAACTGAAAGACTCGGTTAGACAATATTATATTGTAAAACATTTAGCTGGGAAGAGGTATTGTCACATGTGACAGGACAGTTTTATGGCAGTTTCTGTTACCCCGGGGGCACCCCGCCCCTGCTACTGCAGTCCTGATCCAAAATAAATAGGCCTAAAGTGACAACCACAACAGCTATGGATATATTAAATAACAGATTTCTCTAGGTTTTATTTAAACTCAGAGAATCTATGGTCTTGCCTTGAGCAGCTTCTACAATGTAATATTTAGTGAAATTATAAACAATTAAACTAAATAGCATTGGCTTCCCACCGCTTAATGCACGTTGAAAGGGATTTTAAACTTGTTAAGATAGTACATCTTAGTAAATAGTTAATAAATAGATCATACATTAGAAAATATCTGTGCTATTTCGTAAAATGCCATGATATGATGGGCCCGATTAGTGTGCATGTGATGTCTTCTACAGTGCATTACAATTAGCAGGGTTAGCCACTAAAGTGAGCATTTAAGGCGAATTAAGTGAATTTCAAATTTAAGGTCAAAGTAGCCAAACAGGAATAAATGAAGTCAGGTATGCTTTCAGTTTGACTACTCAGGTCTTACGTGTGAAATCCACTTTGAATTCTCACTTTAGTAAGTCACCATGTGAGCGTCTTCAATGACTATTTAATTTGACGAAGTTTCACAGTGTTCTCTATACCTTTTATTTCCCTTATCTCCTTCAATCAGGTGCCATTTAACATTAATGCAGGAGCTGTATCTTTATTACGGATTAATATTGGATTTTATTATTCACACTTCCTGTGTTATCTTGTGTTATGCATTGCTGTGTTAACTGATATTTTAGTGTATGTAAATCCCTATCTATCACTAAACTCATTAAAGCTGCTGATAAAGTGTCCAAACAAGTTCTGCAACTTTTTTCCCTGACTCCCCTACCCAAGGTTTTCCTTTGTGCCAGTTCTGGGCTTATCGAATAGAGGGTCACCTTCAGCTGTGGGACGTGAGCCAAAAGCCAACTTGATAGGGGGTACTAGGAAGTTCTGATAGAGGCTTGCTTTTTATTTGCAAATACACAGCAATGCATGTTCACTGCCAAGAGAGATGATCTCGGAGTAAAGTGAGTAAAGGGAGTATAAGGCCCTATGGTAAGCTAGTAAAATGCACAGTATACATTGATAAGTGCAGGAGTCTCCGGTACGTAATGTATAAACAGTGAAAACTCAGGCCCATCAGATAAGGAGCACAGAGATCATATTGCGTAGGTTCAGGTGATGTTTCTCTCTATGCAATACATAAATAAAATAACAAGGAACTATACCTAAAGGCATCATTTCAAATCCAATACGGAGGACGGGGTATATATAATTTACCAGGTTGAAGTATATGAAGTAATAACCCTCTGGAAATGGATACTCAGCCTGTATAATATAAGGTGATCTGGGAGATAGGGAGAATTAGGATACAGCGAAGGTGAAAATGTGGTGTCAAATCTGGAAACCAACATGGACAGGAACGAGGGGCTTCTGTTACTATTTTGCAGACAGAAAATGGAATGAACAGGGGGGCTCCTTGTGCTATTACACAGACAGGAACAGGGGGGCTCCATGTACAATTATACAGACAGGAACAGGGGGGCTCCTTGTGCTATTACACAGACAGGAACGGGGGTCTCTTTGTGCTATTACACAGACAGGAACGGGGGGCTCCTTGTGCTATTACACAGACAGGAACGGGGGCTCCTTGTGCTATTACACATACACAGCTCTTTATAAGCAGACAATGAAAGAGCACAGGTGAATGACTGATATACACTGTAACCAATACGGTTCAGAGAAAGGCAGCCAATGTGATAGAATTTATCTTGATTCCAAGGCTCAAGCTTATAGGTGTCATATAATGATATCCTATAGTAAAATTGTCTTAAAACGACACTTAAGACCATATATGTCTAGTTCCGGGAGCAGAGAGCCCCCACCTGAGCTGTCTCTTCTCTGATCAGTCTGTTCTTTCTCTTTCTCTGAACTTATTTGTTATATGTGCATGACGTTCATCCCTATGTCTTATCTGTACTCCTTTCACCCCCTTCCGATTACTGTCCTATGAGTATTTGCACGTAAGCACTTACTTTTTAATGTATAAAAACCCAGCTGACGAATAAACGACAGAGGCTTAATTTGAATACCAACAGGTGTCTGGTGTCTAATTCGCGCTCCTACAAGTGCACTTGTGATAATAATTTGGGCTTCCTCTGAATATAACAAATATCATTATTTGGATCCACAACACCTTACACCGTGTAGGAATCGGAGTACAATACAATGCTGGTTTATGTGTAAAGAATAAATTTGGGGCAAAGTTCTCTAAGTGGAGCAGTCACAATGGAAACCGATGGCATGTCCAGAATATTTGTTCCACTTTAAGAACTTTTCCTCAGAGCTGCTCTTTATACATACCTAAATGTATCTAGAGTTTCACAATCTGCAATACTACAAAGACTGCAAATGTAGATAGAAACCACGTGCTCTATGGAAGAATTGTAGTTTTAACATCTTTTAGGAAAAATTCCTCCTCTTTTGTATTGAACAAAGGAAAACGATCCAATTCCTCTACCTCGTCTTCCTTATGGTTAAACAAGCAATTTGTCTTTTTCCTTTATTGACATTCAATCCCATTATGTAATCCTTTTTTGTCTGCATTTTTTGATGGACATGAATGCAAATGTCATCTTGCACCAGTCTGTTAGACAAACACCAGGCAGACACTTACCAATAGTTTATATTTACTGTGAGAAAATTCTGGAGGTAATCTGAAACTCCCCGATCCCTCCTAACAGGAGTTTAATTACATTGGTTTGGACAAACAAGTCATTAAAAACCACACACATTCCAAAAGTTAAAAAGAAATAGTCACGTTCCCAAACCCTATATTTTTGCTGCACAGAAAACCCATTAAATCTACTGATGAGATTATTTTCCAGACGGTAAGAGAACTGCAAATGTTAGACCAAAAAACAAAAAATGTAATAGTCACAGATCAGGAAATATAAGCATTAAAGGGGCACGCTAATAATCATAACCACTACCACTTTTATGATGGTAGGAGCTTATGGTACCACATCCCCGTTTACCAGGGTAGAACTAAAATAATCAAATAATGACAAATAAATTAAATAATAGACGGCAAACGTCCATTGATATGTAAAACGAAATACATAAACATAAATGTAAAAACTACAATTCTAGTAGCTTAGATGGGTTCATTGATAAAACGTTCTAAAATCAAGCATAAAACCAGCTTTAGTGATACTCTTTAATCTGACTTTACAAAGTAGATGCTTCCCTAAGACATGGAACTGAAAGTTCGATCTCCACCTGTCTATAAAACCAGGAAACAACTAGACCCAAATAATGGCAGATGTATCACATTCTACAGCATTCACATTAGACAAATACAGACCTTTGGTGGATAGAGAGATTTAAAAAAATAATAATAAAAAACCAGAACTAAATTTGATCTCTCCCAAAACACAGAGCACCAGCTCACACAGAAGATCTAGGGAGACGCACCTTATTATCCAAAACAAGCATATAGACTAAAAGGTATAGAATAAAAGGCAGAAGCCTAAAGAGGAAGACGTTTACAAATGCTTCCTCTGATTGCCGGGCTATAGGGGAGCAAGTACTGAACAGTACTGCCGGTAACTGAAAAAAGACGCTGTCAGACAGAAACCAGAGTTGCCCCTGTGATACAGTTCCATGTGTCCATCTCGTGAATTCTGCTTGATCGTAGCTTTTTTCATTACCTGGGAATATTTCTATTGTACAGACGCACCTTATTGTTGGAAATAAATGGCACAGCACAGTTCTAAGAGCATAACGCTATCCAAAAGGCATATAGGGACTATCTTTGATAAAAGCTGCTGATGCCAAGCACAGTTATAGTGGCCTGAATGCCTATTAAAGAGGCTGTGTAATCACCAAAACCACTACATGATGTTGTGGTGATAGCAGACTGTGATTGCCAATATATGGTTCAGTGCTAAATCATTTTCGAGTGGAGTGACCAAAACTGGGGATCCGCGAGGCACCCATGGACATGGCGCTGCTCGCCAGGCTGCTAATTCCTTAGTTCCCTTTCTGCATTTACCATGTTAATTTCATCCATATTTCGCTGATGCAGACAGGCAGTGCACGCCAGCTGATATTTTTATTCCAGCTTCCCAAATACTCAACTTGGTAGGTAAGTTTTTCATTATGAATAATAATACAATTTAATAACGCTGAGTTTTCAGGCGCTGTAAGGCATTTCCTACCTGTATCCGGTGGCGTTCCTGCCAACAACCAGGTGTTTGGGTTCACTGTCACAGAGGTAAAGGTTGAAATCGTTCTCCGGCACAAGATCGACATCATGGAATATAAAGCAGTCCCATTTCTTCTCCTTTAATGCCTCTAAGTAGCCTATATTAAGCAACTTGGCTCGATTGAATTTCATGTTCCCGGCCTGTAGGATAAAACATGCATTTAGCTGTCAGAACTCGTGGAAACAGGTATTCTATCATGAACTTCTTTATAGAAATATTATCAAGTCCTATTTCAATTTGTTAAAGTTCTATTTTCGTTTTAATGTTACATGTGGAATGCACGTTTGTTATGAGTAAAAACAAGACTTTTCTATGCACAAGGTAAAACACACACAACAAAACTATCAAACTCAGTTTATCACAACACTCCAAACCCCTAGAGCACTTTTGTATTAAAAAAAAAAAAAAAAAAAAAAAGAAGCTAATTACAGAGGAGTCACATGGATAGCGTGTTTAAGGTGCAGTAAAAGTATTTGGAAAAAGACATGACTAACACACCCGTCTGGCACTGAAGCCATGTAAAATGATTTAAAAACATTAGTCAATACTGACTGAAATACAAGTACACTCCACACACCTAGAGAACTCTGGCTTAGTTCTTTCTGAGTGTGTCCTCTTTGTAAAAAATGTCACTAGAAATTGGCACTTTTATATATTATTCTTGTTATACCCCCTGACTGTCAATCAGATAAGGGTTAAACTCAAGAGGCAGCAATTGCCCAGAGCACCTGCCCTGCAAACACTTCTCATTGAACTGCATTGGGAAGTCTGTGATTGGACAGCCACAGAAAGTCTGGGCAGGGTAAGAATGGGAGGGTTTCAGTTGTTAAATCGGGATTGGACTTCTGACCAGGGAGACTCACCTGATGAATTACGTATATTCCATACTCCAGCTGCTGCCTCTGTAGGAATGGGTGCAGATTATCAAGCAGGTAGAGAAGGTGCTTCTCTCGGTTTCTGTGTGGAATGAGTATGGCCACTCTTTGCTGCGCCCGGCAGCTCTCTGGCTGGTAAACACCATTCTCCACTAAAGGGTTCTTAGACTGGACTTCCTCTATAGTTAGAGACGGGTTGAAGGAAAGTTCTAAAATGCCTTCTGAATTGGGAGAAAACATCACATTAATGAGCTTGTCACAATACACAAGGTGACATTCAGCCTAAATTAAGCTAGGACAACAGATCGTAAGACAGAGTCAGATTGGTGGGATCGGTATGGGGTAAAAAGTGGTAGGTACATGACATAGCTTTCCTTTGGAACTCGACAAGTAAAACATTTAAGGAATTAAAAAATAAAGTAATATAAAATTATTCTGCAGAGCAATAATAAGTCAATGTATGATTTTAGCAAAACAGGTATAGAAGCATTACCTATGATCGACATGGGTAAAACAGTACCCCCCCCATGTGCAGTGTGAAGAAACTACACCTTTCTTTTGTTTCATTATCTTTGATTTTCCTCATTCGGTAGATAAAACAACCGAACACTGACCACCCCCTGGCTCATTAACTTCAAAGCAGACCGCAAATTAAGTGCTCTCTCTGTGTGGAAAGGAAGCAGGGGGACTTGGTCGTCGAGTGTCTGACTTTCCGAAAGCCGGTCAACTTCGCGAACGCCTGCTTCCTTTCACCGGCCAGCCAGGAGAGCGCTATTCGGTAGGTTTGTTCCCGTGAACTAGGGGAAAACACGCTACGCATGAGTCAGGGGAACCGTTCATGGATTTGTTCGGATTTTAGACTTTTTGAAATAGACCGACCGCCTCGTGTGCGGTCGGTCAAATTAAGACTTCCATGGAACTCCCGAACGCCTGAACCGATCTGGGTGATTTTTGAATTTGTTGGTCCCCCAGATCAGATCTATCAGGGGATATGACTTTTGGGGTACTTTCTGGGTTTTGTGGAAATGTGTGTTTTTTGTGTTTGGAGATAATTGAGTTTAGTATAGTGCTTGACTCAAATATCTCCCAAGTACAGGGGAAGGATTATATTATTGTATGTAGGAGAGTCATGGACCTGAGAGACAAAGTAACTGCAGGATGTATTTTGTCAGGCGGTTAGCCTGAATAAACCATTCCTGTGGTACCCTTCATCTAGTTTAGGCTGATATTTGGGTATCCATCTGATTTGCTATGGGAATATACTTGGATGCTGTACTTCGTCTGGAGAACGTTCAAATCAACACCCGAACTGTGAGCTATAATCACTCGGCCTCTAGTAGTTCGGGAGGAAACAGACGAACGGGTATCTGCAATACCAGCATTTGTTACATACAGATTTGAGGGTGTCATGAAAAGTTACAGGGTTAAATACAGTGCTAGAAAATTAAATTCTCTGGACTTTCGGCCTGGGTTTTTAGGCAGGTCCCCCAAATTGCAACAAAAAAATACTTCATTATGTAATAATTAAAAAATATTACATAAATATGCACGTAGAATTTAAATATATATACATATTTATATATTTGAAGTCTACATGTATATTTATGACATTATTTATGTAATTATGTTTATGGACATATGTATATTTCGTATTATTTTTTATTTATTTATATATACGTAGATATATATATATATATATATATATATATAGAATTAAATAAAACGTTGAAAGCTAATTGTCTCAAAAGAGAATTGTAGGGCAGTGAAGGGGTTAACCCTGATTAGGAATGGTAGACAAAAGCAGAAATGCACTGTCTCAAACTAGAGTTACGTAATAAAACATAACTTTTAATATAGTTAATAGTTAAAAACCAGACACATGATACAAAACTGAAACGTGATGTAAACACAAAAATGTGAGAGAACGTGAAAAAACAATAATAAAAAGGTCAGTAATAATGTATAGAAACCTGAGTATTTAGGATGCACATACAATGGATATGAGCTTGTAACCTGTTGAAGGATCCCCACTCCCAGCTAATTATTATATAAATTATATATACACTTGTGCAATTTTACTCTAAGTGTATTTTTATATTGATATATGTATATATTAATAAAAAAATACACTTAGTAGGACGTTATACATAAGATATATATAAATATACACACATATTATATATAATATATATATATATCTTATATATAAATATATCTTTTATATACATATATATATTTTTATTTATTTTTTATTTATTAACTTTATTTTTTTATTTTAAAACTTTTTTTAACTTTTTTTTACCAGCAGGGGGACTGCCTGTCAGTTCTTTCAGAGTGATCACATTGCCCATGGGGTCCGATTTAAACAAAGGTGGACTGTCTGGCGGTCCTGTCTGTCCGAGGTTCTGGGGGGGTGGGAAGGTATTTACTAATATATGTTTTACATTTTTATTTATTTTATTATCGTGGCCCTCAGACTCAGCAGACAGGCAGAGCATCGGAATCTTGAAATTCCCTTAGAGCGGTCTTAAATGTGCCGCGGACGTACAAGGTACATTAGCGGTCGTTAACAACCGTTTTTTGTCTGATGTACCCTGTACGTCCGTGGTCATGAAGGGGTTAAAGCGATCATCATTAAAGGAACACTCTTTAGTCCCCCAATTAGCCCTAACCATAATTCAAAATGAAAGTCATCTCCTCTCTGGTGAGATATAGCCTTGTTTATTTTACATCTCCACATGGATACACTACCCAACTCACTAGTCTTAGATCAGAAATTGGAAAAATATAAAAGAACATATTACTGGACCTTAAAGTAGCCAGGGTATAATGTATAAAGATAAATAGAAAAATAAGCAAATACAATACACCATCTCAGCTTATTCTCTAAGAAGCTGAACATGTGCTTTAAGATAGCGGACTATTAGTTAACAGGGATGAAAATTCCCTCAGAACATATTATCAGGAGCATGATAAGGGAAAGCAAACACAAACAACAAAGATATACTTACTCAGATTAGTGGATAGCTGGGGACAGGTTTTTACATCCAACCCCTTTGTTGTGTCTTCCATAGCAGTTTTAGACTTGTCCTCCTTTTTCTCCTCATGAACTGCCACCCTCCAAAAAGTGCCTGCTTTGATTTTGTGCCTGGAGGTGTAACGAGTGCTTTCGAAGAGATACATGGTGGTCCACGCTACAATAATTATGATCAATATCATTAAGAGTAAAATTCGTAACCTGCAGACCAGGAATCCAAGGGTATTGTTGAGTCCCATTGCTAGACCCGTAGTTTACAGTTCAGGTGACTCGGGAAATTGCTGCAGTGTAACGCTGCAGGAACGGGAGAGAATAGTACAACAGCAACGTGTATTTCAAAGCATCACAGCGTCCACACAACTAAAACTCCCCTCCAAGGGCGATCCATCAGGCCCGGAGTGTCACGCATAGCACGTCGTGGAAAGCGGACCTTGAAAACAAAAAAATGAGTAAAGGGTTATTTCCCAATGGTTTCAAAGCTACTGAATAAACCAGTTTTATAAAATGTGGCCTATAATAGATACCTGTCGAAAACATTATTAAAAAGCCCAAATTAGATCAGTGACTACCCTAGGTTACACAAGTGATTTTCCACAGACAGGAATTATTCTGTGATGCTCAAATTAGCACTTTACAGTGTAGTAATGACTTAATATGTGTTCATTTATTAGGCATTTACCTATTTGAGGTGTTCATGTTGGCAAGAAACAGAAACACAAGTGTACAATCTGAAACTTCCAACTAAAATGTTTGCTGCATGTATTGAGTACAAACATAGTTTAAATACTCCATGTCATAGGCATATCTCCCAAGAGTCCCTATTTTTGCCCCCAAACCCTTTATGTTACTTTTTTTTTATCTCAATGTCCCTCTTTTCTAGGAGCTCCATATTGTTAGTGTGTCTGAGTGTATAATAGAGCTCCACAGCAATAATACTCCCAGTAATGTGTCTGAGTGTATAACAGAGCTCCACAGCAATAATACTCCCAGTAATGTGTCTGAGTGTATAACAGAGCTCCACAGCAATAATACTCCCAGTAATGTGTCTGAGTGTATAACAGAGCTCCACAGCAATAATACTCCCAGTAATGTGTCTGAGTGTATAACAGAGCTCCACAGCAATAATACTCCCAGTAATGTGTCTGAGTGTATAACAGAGCTCCACAGCAATAATACTCCCAGTAATGTGTCTGAGTGTATAACAGAGCTCCACAGTAATAATACTCCCAGTAATGTGTCTGAGTGTATAACAGAGCTCCACAGCAATAATACTCCCAGTAATGTGTCTGAGTGTATTACAGAGCTCCACAGCAATAATACTCCCAGTAATGTGTCTGAGTGTATAACAGAGCTCCACAGCAATAATACTCCCAGTAATGCGTCTGAGTGTATAACAGAGCTCCACAGCAACTGTACTCCCAGTAATGTGTCTGAGTGTATAACAGAGCTCCACAGCAATAATACTCCCAGTAATGTGTCTGAGTGTATAACAGAGCTGTACAGCAATCTCTGATCAGTAAGTAATTGGAATCTGGAAGACTAAATCAAGAAAGGAAGGTAACTGGAACCAGAGTGTTCTATGTCACCAGCCTCCTTTTTGCCACACTCCATAGTCGCGCATGCATGTAATCACTTAATTCCAGTTTAATCAAAAGATTATAACAAGATTAAACAGGAAAATCTAAAAGGTGCCAGAAAACAAGTATTACCATGCTTGGCAACACCAGGAGAACTGGTGTCACTGGAACACCTGTCACCTTGCTGCACATGTTCCTGGAATGCATAGAAACTACCAGGCACCAAATCATGACATCACAGGCGTCACGTAGCAAGAGATCGTGACACCAGAGTTGTGGTGTTTTACATACTCAATGATAGTAAAATCGCTGGCGACACATGTGACATGGAAATAAAAAGGGAACTGGGGGCACACCGTCACATGCATTTCTAAATAGAGATAGATCCCAAAATAATACAAAATATAGATAAGGGACAGTGCACTCACAAAACATACACAGTTTGATTTTATAAGGCTACTTAAAATCATGTATCTTAGAAAATAATCATGGGGACTTAGTTACACCATATGTGACATGATATGTGTCACGTGTTGCATACTTCAATCATAACATTTTCAAAACATAACAATCATAACCCGTGTCTGTCTCCCTCCACGTTAATGGTGCTACCATCAGTTCCACCACGCAGGCTCGCTGCCTATGTGTTCTCTTTGATTCCAACCTCTCCTTCACCCCTCATGTCCAGTCGATCGCCAAATCCTGCTGCTTCCATCTAAAAACCCTAGATGCGGCTGAGGTGCTGCTCCATGCCACTGTCCTTTCTCGTCTTGACTACTGCATTCCGCTTCTCAGTGGTCTTACGTGCTCCCAACTCACCCCATTGCAGTCAATAATGAATGTGGCGGTGAAGCTCATCTTCCTGTCCTACCGCACCTCCCACCCCTCTGTCAATCCCTGCATTGATGTCCTGTAAGATATAACATTCTGGTTCTTGTTTTCAAATCTCTACATAATGCTACCCCCATCTATCTATCTATCCTCCCTAATACACAAATATGCACCATCTAGACCTGCATCTATCCTGTGTTCGTACTCCCACCTCTGATGCTCGCCTTCAAGACTTTTCTAGGGCTGCACGTTCCTTTGGAACTCCCTTCCCTTTTCTGTTAGACGCTCACCCAGTCTCCACTCTTTCAAAAAATCATTAAAAACTCACCTTTCGAGGGGCGGGGCCTGACCAGCATGGTGGATAGTCGCAACTAGCAGGAGCTCCCGAGCAAAAACCTGACCAAGCATCGAAGCGAGACTCCTGCCGCTCACAACTTGACCCACAAAAGGACTTAATTACCACAGACGACGGCTGGAGCGCTCCGGTCCGGAAAACCGGGATGCCGGCCACCAAAAACCAGACAGAGCAGTTGCGGCCTACAGGGGACGTCGGGCGGGAGAAGTGGCCGATCTCCCGTCCCCTGTCTCTTCCCCTGGAGAGACCACATAGAATCCCGTTCCCCCCCCCCCCCCTCTGGCCCGGGAGGGATATCCCGGTCCACACTCCAATGCCTATGGAGTGGATGGGCCCGGACAACTCACACAGTGAAACTGCGAAAAGAAACTCGACACACAAGATGGCGGACGTACTCCCCTGCCATAGCCACACAAGGCTATTAAACACGCAATGCAGACCGGAGGCCCAGGACAGCCTAGAGGTAAAACTCGATGCTATACTAGGGGACTTCTGGACGAAGCTGGTGGCAAGAGCAGCAAATCCCAACCGGGACCCCCAAGCGACAGACCAGAGACAGGAGGCAAGAAAGGGCCGCAGATTACAAAACGGCACCTAACAGCGTCCAGCACCCGCCAAAAACGGCAACCGCCTTCGAGGGCAGGGAATCCCCAACAGACCGGCTTCACGGCAGCGACCACGCAAGCGTCTCACTGACAGCCGCTAGAGGAGCTTCCGCGATTCTAAGACACTGAACGTCCATAGGAAAGCATTGAGTTGAATGCGCGCACGGTTCTTGCCGTGCATGCGCATTCGGAGCTGAGCGGCGGAGGGATACCCAGCGCCAAGGGAGTCCGGCGCTGGAGAAAGGTAAGTGCTGAAGACACACACACTCTCACGAACAGACGCATACACACTAGCTAACAGACACACACATTTACTGACAGAGACACACTCAGCGACAGACATACATACACACTCACTTACAAAACATACACTCTCACTGACAAACACACACTCACTAACAGACATCAAACAGACTCACTAACACAAACACACTCAGTAACAGACACACACAGTGACACACTCACTGACACTCACAGTAACACTAACACACTAACACTCACAGTAACACTAACACACACACTAACACTCACAGTAACACTAACACTCACAGTAACACTAACACTCACAGTAACACTAACACACACACTAACACTCACAGTAACACTAACACACACACTAACACACACACACTAACACTCACAGTAACACTAACACACACAGTAACACTAACACACACACTAACACTAACACACACAGTAACACAACACACACACACTAACACTCACAGTAACACTAACACACACAGTAACACTAACACACACACTAACACTAACACTAACACTCACAGTAACACTAACACACACACTAACCCTAACACACACACTAACCCTAACACACACACTAACACTCACAGTAACACTAACACACACAGTAACACTAACACACACAGTAACACTAACACTCACAGTAACACTAACACACACACTAACACTAACACACACACTAACACTCACAGTAACACTAACACTCACAGTAACACTAACACTCACAGTAACACTAACACTCACAGTAAAACTAACACATTTTTTTAAAATTTAATCCCCCCAGCCTCCTTACCTTTTGGAGTGCTGAGGGGATTCCCTGGGTGGGTCCACAGTCCACAGTAACACTAACACACACACTAACACTCACAGTAACACTAACACACACACTAACACTAACACGCACACACTAACACTCACAGTAACACTAACACACACAGTAACACTAACACACACACTAACACTCACAGTAACACTAACAC
The DNA here is from genome assembly GCF_036172605.1 of Pelobates fuscus. Classification (NCBI taxonomy): domain Eukaryota; kingdom Metazoa; phylum Chordata; class Amphibia; order Anura; family Pelobatidae; genus Pelobates; species Pelobates fuscus. The sequence goes on from NC_086317.1 coordinate 21,215,125, forward strand.
ACACAGTAACACTAACACACACAGTAACACTAACACACACACTAACACTCACAGTAACACTAACACACACAGTAACACTAACACACACACTAACACTAACACACACACTAACACTAACACTCACAGTAACTCTAACACTCACAGTAACACTAACACTCACAGTAACACTAACACACACACTAACCCTAACACACACACTAACACACACAGTAACACTAACACACACACAGTAACACTAACACACACAGTAACACTAACACACACAGTAACACTAACACACACACTAACACTAACACACACACTAACACTCACAGTAACACTAACACTCACAGTAAAACTAACACATTTTTTTTTTATTTAATCCCCCCAGCCTCCTTACCTTTTGGAGTGCTGAGGGGATTCCCTGGGTGGGTCCAGAGGTGCTGCTGGGCTCTTGGGGGGCCGGTCACCCGGCGGGCAGTCAGGCTGGCCGGTGCGCGAGGGAGCACTCTCCCCTGAGTGCTTCCTCTTCAGCTCCCTCGCGCGCCGCGTACTGATACCGGCGCCGGAAGATGACGTCATCTTCCGGCTCCAGTATCATTGCGGTGCGCAAGGGAGCTGAAGAGGAAGCACTCAGGGGAGAGTGCTCCCTTGCGCACCGGCCAGCCTGACTGCCCGCCGGGTGTAAGCAGGGCCAGCCTCGGGGGGCCCGGAGGTGGCCGGCTCCTGGGCCCCCCAGGAGAAGAGGCTGGCCCATTGCGTACATACCCAGTCGCAGCCGCGACCCCTGCAACCCTGGTATGTACGCCACTGCGCACACACACACACACACAATGCATCCCTACACACACAGAAACGTACAATGCATCCATTACACACAAAGACAATGCATCCTTTGCACACATACACAGAAACACACAATGCAAACCCTTAGACACACATGCAAACACATACACTACTTCTCTTACATATACACAGAAACACAATGCATTTCTTACACACACTTACAGACACACACCCTGCATCCCTTATGCATACAAACACAGATTCACACAATGCATCCTTTACACACAACCAGAAACACACAATACATCCCTTATACACAAACACACACTGCTTCCACTACAAACAAATACACTGCATCACCTACACAAACTGGTATCCCTATACACTACATACCATAAGCACACACATTAGATCCTCTACAATAACACATAACACATCCCCTACACACTCCACTCCCTGTGAGCGAACTCATGGGTGGAACATGTAGTGGGCCTTATGGGCATACTCACCATCAGGCCCTGGGGCCCAGACCTTGAGCTGCGTAAGGGGCCCAAAAAAATTGATCTGCTTCCCATTCTACTAGAACTTTGAATTTTGTGATCACATTTACAAACAGCCTCCAGAGATCCTGTTCTACACCAGACCAGTGGAGCCAAACTGCAGGGCATCATCATCCCCATCTGGTTGTAAGTAGGCAATCTAGTATATTATTAGTGACACTAATCTATAATTTACCTCACATTAAAGGGACACTATAGTCCCCAGAACCACTTCAGCTTAATGAAGTGGTTCTGGTGTCTATAGCCGGTCCCTGCAGGCTTTTTAATGTAAACACACACTGTGTGCAGCACTGGCATTAGTTCATATGGCAGATCATATAGTTTATTGGTGTTTACTCTGATGTCTGTATTAATATTGAGGGATGTCTAAGTAGTAACATCAGTGTGTGTCAGCAGGGCCAGCCGTTGGGGTGTGCACGCTGTGCGGTCACGCAGGGCGCCATGACAACAGAGGCGACCGGCGGCCAACACAGCTCACAAGTTGGGGACACCAGCATATTCAATTTAAACGATTCGCTGGTGGTCCACTGGTGCGCAACAGCAGTAGGTGCAGTCAGATTATATCCTCTCCCTCGTGGTTCTGGCGCTCAGTTAGTGAGTCAGAGCACAGGCTCAGAGATTCTCAGCCTGCGCTCTGACAACATTGAAAGTCAGAGCCGTGAAGGAGCGGGTATTAGCATAACATCAATATCCGTTATAACACCAGGAAAAGGTGGGCATGGATGGTGAACTGATTTGATGGTGCAATGGGCCACTTGACTGGTTTTGCCCCCCAGGCCTAAGGCTGCCAGCCCTCCCCTGGATAGGATACAGATACATGTAGCCCCCAACATCAGCATCCTGTGAATCAGGAAGCCAGTGAGAAGCATTGAAGGGGGTGGTGGGCAACAAAAAGGGGAAAGCCCAGTGACACAGATCCTATCACTGGCAAAATCTAAAGGGGGTGGACTCACCTATAATGGGGGCAGGACAACCTGAAAATCTTGCAGTTCAGCCAGGCGAACGCATGCCACTGAGAATGGCCTAGCCCTAGATGACTGCACTGTTTGTGTGTCCTAGTACCTTTAGTGTAAAGCAGGTGTGTCTAATAATGTGCTTGTGCTACACCTTTTGGGGACAGTGGGCTAAGAGGGAACAAACCCAGGACGGCAGGACAGGACCCTAAAATATGGACTGTCACAATCATTCCCTTTGTGCTCTATAACTCAGTGTTTCTCAACCTTTTACAAAGAATAACCCCTGCAGGTCCAAAGAAAATCCCAAGTACCGCTGCCCTAAAAAAGTAATTTCTGTTAATTTACATTCCAAATGAAATATATAGAAGCTGTTTTTTAAGTTACTCCCATGGAAAAGAACAAGCCTATTTAAAGAGAAAAGTGTTTCTACCGATGTAAAGACGCTTCTTTGGAGGTATCCTTGTGTCACTCTGTTAACTGTAAATAAGCGCTACACTGTATTTTTGTTTTGAGAATATATTTTTAAAATAAATATGACAGTGTAACTAGTGCATATATAAGGAGAACTGTACGAACTAATAATCTGAAGTATAAAAGTCACAAAATGAAAATATAACACACATATAATAGATACACACAGAAAGAACACTGACGCACACCTTACACACAGAGAACACTACTTTAACCCTCTGTGTCACTATACGCCACTCCCTCTAGAATGTTAGCTCAGTGAGCAGGGCCCTCCACTACTCTGTTCCTGTACGTCCAGTTGTCTGGTTACAATTTCAATGTCTGTTAGTCCACCTATTGTACAGCGCTACGGAATCTGATATATAAATAATAAAATAATAACACTGACATACAGTTACACACAGAGAACACTGACACATAGTTACACAGAGAACACACTGACACACACATTTACACACAGTTGACACTGACACATATTTACACGTAGAGGAAGCTGACACACACACTCAGGGGACACACTATTACTAGTTTGACACACACTTACAGACACACACACTCACTGACAGACACTCATGTACCACAGGTTGAGAAACTAAGCTATATAAGGGACAGGATGGATTCCTTGTTTCCCACAATCCACTGTGTATTTCTCTGTGCCTCATCTGGCATGCGAATATGGATTTATAAATGCGTGTGGGGATGGTTTTATAAATGGCTGCCAAGTTTAGTTGAGCATGGAGAAGGGGGGGAGAGGGGGAGAGGGGTTGTTTTTTTTCTCTCAATTAGTATGCATTAACCAAAGACATAAAAACACAAAGATTAGCTGGAGTTGACTCTCATAGCGTGCTACATATTGCACTCCTGGAAACCGGGGAACACAACTGAATGGTTGTGCTCACTGCAAGATTCTGCCCAAAAAACTTAGACAAGGTAGTTTTCTATTAACCTGTGCCATATTTCAGCCAAATAAAATGCCACAGTATTCATTATGTAATTCAAATATTGTATGAGGGGAAAACCAAAGGAAAACAACACAAGACGGTACCGTTTTAAAACCAGTTGAGCCAGCATTCAGCTGGCAGATAGCCAATGATTAATAATCCACAAAGCTTTGAGAGAAGGTAAATGTTGATCCGGTCCATGCAAACAATTTCGTATAAGAATACACAAGATCAAGTGCTTCTGTTCCTTGTCATATTTGACAAGTTTATATAAGAATAAAAAAACATGGTTATACACAGCGGTCTTGTTGGAAAAGTGAAGATGGTTATTTTTCTATATTGACCCAAACCATTTTTTTTTTTTTTTTTAGTAGACGACATTGCTTGTCAACATTGACACCTGGATCCGTTGCCAATAAAAATGTTATTACAAATTGGTATGACTTGAAATTGCATTGCAGCCAAATATTAAAACAATTACTGAGGATTGGCAGAGTGCATCAACTGTTTGGAAAACCTGTGCATTAACCCTTCACTGCGTCCTTTCTAAAATGGGATTACACATAAGCCAGTAAATGTAAATGTACTTTTTTAAATTATTATTTTGTGGTATTCCTGAACAACAGTGAGTAAAAATGTATTTTTCATCAATGGAAGAAATTTTTTTTGGTCCCAAAAAAGACAGAAAATAAATAAAAACATTTTTTTTTTTTTTACTGTTTTTCAGGAAAACCATGAAATAATAATTAAAGAGACATTATATACACATGGATAGGAAATTCCTATCACCCAACACCCAATACATAAACCACCAGGGATCTTACACTCCCTCATTGCAGAAAGGTAAGCAGGACTGGCATACACCACACTTACACACATTAGCACTCACACAATACACATTACACACAGCCAGTACACAGTTAGAAACATAGAAACATAGAATGTGACAGCAGATAAGAACCATTCGGCCCATCTAGTCTGCCCAATTTTCTAAATACTTTCATTAGTCTCTGTCCTTACCTTATAGTTAGGATAGCCTTATGCCTATCCCACGCATGCTTAAACTCCTTTACTGTGTTAACCTCTACCACTTCAGCTGGAAGGCTATTCCATGCACCCACTACTCTCTCAGTAAAGCAATACTTCCTGATATTATTTTAAACTTTTGCCTCTCTAATTTAAGGCTATGTCCTCTTGTTGTGGTAGTTTTCTTCTTTTAAATATAGTCTCCTCCTTTACGGTGTTGATTCCCTTTATGTATTTAAATGTTTCTATCATATCCCCCCTGTCTCGTCTTTCCTCCAAGCTATACATGTTAAGATCCTTTAACCTTTCCTGGTAAGTTTTATCCTGCAATCCATGAACCAGTTTAATAGCCCTTCTCTGAACTCTCTCTAAGGTATCAATATCCTTCTGAAGATATGGTCTCCAGTACTGCGTACAGTACTCCAAGTGAGGTCTCACCAGTGTTCTGTACAATGGCATGAGCACTTCCCTCTTTCTACTGCTAATACCTCTCCCTATACAACCAAGCATTCTGCTAGCATTTCCTGCTGCTCTATTACATTGTCTGCCTACCTTTAAGTCATCAGAAATAATCACCCCTAAATCCCTTTCCTCAGATGTTGAGGTTAGGACTCTGTCGAATATTCTGTACTCTGCCCTTGGGTTTTTACGTCCAAGATGCATTATCTTGCACTTATCCACATAAAATTTTTCTAGTTTACCTAAATCATTAGCCATTTGGCTTATCCCTCCTGGAACATCAACCCTGTTACATGTCTTAGTATCATCAGCAAAAAGACATACCTTACCATCAAGACCTTCTGCAATATCACTAATAAAAATATTACAGAGAATGGGTCCAAGTACAGATCCCTGAGTTACCCCACTGGTGACAAGCCCAAGCTTCGAATATACTCCATTGACTACAACCCTCTTTTGCCTGTCACTCAACCACTGCCTCACCCACTCAACATTATTGGAATCCAAACTTAAAGATTGCAGTTTATTGATAAGCCTTTTATGTGCAACAGTGTCAAAAGCCTTACTGAAATCTAGGTAAGCAATGTCTACTGCACCACCCTGATCTATAATTTTAGCTACCCAATAAAAAAAAAAGTTATCATATGACACATCGCCAGCAGACACAATACACAAAACCAACACAAAAACATATATATATTGCATTGTATGATCATATAATGTAACTAAGCCCCCATTATTTTTGCCTAGATTAGGTGTTTTTCAAAAATAAAATAAAACCTTTCAACATTGAAGTTGCTGTTTAGTGGATAAGTGAGTGCGCTGGATCTTGTGTATTGTGTGTTGTGTATCATATGTATATATATATAAACATGCGCAAGGCACTCAACCGCTCTGCAATATAATTCCTTGCCCGGGTGCTAAACTCCTGCATAAAATGCAAAGAGCACTCCCAGAACTACGCACACACACATACACAAACAGATATTTTTTTTTTATTCCTGGTTTGCAGAAATAGGAAGCATCAATAACTGATTGTCTGTTTGTCTGTTATCTGAGTCAGATACAATGTGCCTGAAAGGACAGAATGAAATGTTGTAACACAGCTGGAAGGACAAATAAATAGATGGTATATGTGTGAATGCCGATTTCCAGACAAATTTATTTTAAAACGGTGTATTTCGGCATAACACAATGCTTATATATTATATTTATCCAGGTGCTTGCAAAGTACCCCATTTATGGTAGTTCCAATCCTAATGGCTTCGACATGGTTACACATCAATTGCTCCCAGCACAGAGAGCCATGGAGGGGTAAGAAGGCAGCCATTCACCGTTCCTCTATCACTGAACCCCAGGGGAGCAACCCTTCTGCACCCTAAAGTGGTGCACGCACACGCATGCACGCACACACACACACACACACCACACACTCACTCAGTCACTGAAGTAGCTAAAATTCACACTAATAATATAGTGCTACGGAATTTGCTGGCGCTATATAAATAAAATAATACAGATGGTAAAATAACAGTGTTGCAACATGTAGTCTAACTGTATTATGGGGCTAACGATACATATTAATATTATTATATTACATTGGGGATTTTGTTGTTGCTGTTGAGTTTGTTTGTTTTTTTACTTTTTGTTTCTGACCCGAAGAACAGAGAACACTCTTCAAAAAACTGTTTAAAAAGTACTCTTAGTCCAATTAAAAGAACAAGTATCAGTGCAGACTGCAATACTCCGATACTGTATACGTTACTGTGTCTGTATGTAGCAGACACAGTTATCATAACATACCAATACTGGATCAGCTGCTAAACACGTCTTCAAACTAAATGTTGTGCTTGTGTATTATTTTTTTAACAGCTTGAATTCCAGAATCCACTTACCTGCTGCCTTTCATTATGTCTGGGTTTCTCGTTTAGGATTTAAAAGATCTCTGCTCTTTCATGCTTTTCCTTCCTGGTAGCAACCAGCTACTTTCCATCATCTGATTTCAGCTGAAGGAAAATGCAAGCCCCTTTAGCTGTTAGACCCTCCCTGCTCCTTCCCTTGTCCTGCCCCTAGAGCATTGTATATGTGGCATGCTGCCTGGGACAGAGGAAGGGTTTGCCAAGAGCGCACCGTCACAAGACACCGAGCGTATGCTGATTGTACCATAATCCTCAAACGATTCAGACTGCGCTGTACTGGGAGAGGTTAAATTATTTTCTTCGCCAACAGCCCAATCCCTAGGCAAATCTCTCTGGACTTTCTCCATTTCTCCATGGACTTTAATCATGAGCTTTTATACCTAGATTTTATTACCTGCGTGTCCAATGCTGTTTGTGTTCTCTGAATTAGAAATTTAAGGTGAAAAGTAGGTGAACTGGTAAGATTCTCTAAGCCAGCTATGCTGTCTGTTGGCTAGCTTGGCCTTGAATTGTCACTTTCCTGGATCACCCTGTCTGTATTTGGTTTGTTACGGTTTTGTTGTAGTGGACAGAGAGGTTTTCTGAGGTTGATCCACCTCTAAATATATATCAAATGAACCTGCTACCTGTGAGTTAACTATATCATTTACCTCTCGTAGAATTCTTAAGATAATAAGAAACCTATATTATGGGATTTTTATTATAAAACACTCATATTTTTATATAAATTACCTGCTCCAGTTTTATTTAATTTTTTTTACTGCACTAGCTGTGTACAAATTATTTTATTCCAAAGCAAGTAGTGAAGCAAATGTTTTGTTTTTTTTCCCATTCGGCTGTGAGTTGTGATATTTAAAATTCAATTTTTTTTTATTTTTTTCTAAATTTACATGGCTTGCTTGGCTGTCATATAATAAAGGTTTACTCCAAGCACATGACCACTTCAGTGATTTGGAAAAAGAATATTAAAATGTGTGCACATAAAGCATGCTGGCAACACACACACACACACACACACACTGTGCCACTCAAACCAAAAACAGTGTTTTATTAAAACTCACCCCAAACATGGAAGTGCAGTGGAGGTAAGTGCACACTCTACTGACCTCCACAGCATTATTATTTTTTTAAATTCTTTATTTGTATTTTCAAGTTGAAAAAGTATCAATGGTTAATGTATTTGGTAAAGACAATAGTACAATAAAATACAGAGGTAAAGATATGGTGCACTACGGAACGGTTTAGGCCGCTGGTGTACAACAGACCTGTTTGGTGGAGGGGGTTATGGGGGAGGAAGCAGAATGGGGAGACGACAAGGCTCCACACAATTATTCACCCCAATAAATGCTTTAACATCTTTCATGGAGCACGTTACTGTCACTTGCAGAGAACGGACAGTCCTGCTTTAAAGAATAATTCATTCACAATTGTGTAAAAACACAAATTGTACAAATGCAAAACAAATGGAAACTGCCCAAAAGGTAAATCATCAGATGTTTTAATACCACAGATTCCATGATGCTTTGACCTTCTAAAGGAATGCAAATTTATCATGAGCGTTGTAGTTCCATAACCACTCGTATGTTGATGTATTGGTCGGTTGGTTGCACGTAGCTAAGATACAATCAGTAGTGTAAGGAGCATGTGTAGGGATACTGGATATACGAGTATTTCCCCTCCTCCATTGTGCTGGGCAAGCCATGTGGTCAAACAGGAATTTAGTCTCTATTCAGTTGATTAGATAAGAGTATGTGTAGGTTGAACTGATTATGGGAGGAGCTACATGCCTATATAAGGGACCTACACTGTATGATCAGGACTCAGACTTTGCTGTTTTTTTGGTGACATTAGTCCCTCTGAGTCCCGGTCGGTGAATCGAATAAAGAATCTCTTCCTTCCTGAAGAAACCTGTGTCCACTTCTCTGTGCTTGGCTTCCGTCAGTTTCTCCGGTATCATCGGGATCTACCTTTTCTGAACCCTTCGTAGGCTCTTTGGCTTTGCCCCCTGCCTCTTACAGAATATAATAAAGCATTATATAAAAAAAAAAAAACTATTAAAAAAAACAAAAAAACTTATCTCCATTTCAGCACCGGTCCAAAGTATTCTTGCATTCTGATCATCCTGTCCTGACCTTTGCTAGACAATGACAGATGTCAAGGAGGGCAGACCGAACGGAGAACACGGCAGCATTGAGGGGGGAAGCCCTAGACATTCAATATGCACAGAATTCACATTATTTACTCAGAACTCTTGTTTTGGGCTGGATAAAGATGCTGCCAGAGGTCCGCTGAAGGGGTCAGGCAATATTTACCTGGTTATTTCATTGCACACCTCTATCACGGTGGCTTACAGGTTACCAACTGGGATTTTCTTCATTCAGATCTGACTAGGCTCACCTTCACTCACATTTATATGTATATCATCCTTCCTGGTGGAGGACACAACACGGGAGATTTGGAAACATGTTGCAAATAGAAAAATGGTGCGATGACCTAAACATGGAAACAATTAGTGAAATAAACAGTAAAGTTCTACATGCTTCTATGGTGACTGTAGACACTTTCATAAACACTACTTAAAAGTGCAGCCAATCAGAAGGTAGATCTCAGGAAGCCGTCATTACGCTACCTACGTCACGACGCACGCAAGTGGAAACAAACTCCGCCTTCCGGAAGGAAAACAATAATACTTGGAGCCCAGACCTGGTATTTTGGACAAATTGGAGGGACTGCGAGGGAGAAACAAATAGGAGGGTCTACGTGCCTGCTGGTTTTAATGGTTTTGTGAAATAAAGCTTTATATTGTACCTATCACAGCCTTCTGCCTGCAATTATCCAGGAGCATTTTGGAGCCAATAAAATTAGAGCAGACTCATCCGAGTGCAACCACACATATAAATTATCGTTTTAACAGTATTACACTATATATTTTTTTTTTCTCACTTCTGTGAGAGTGCTGTGAAAAAAATTGGTATACTGTAAGTTTCCAAAGTATGGTTGTGAAAGGGCAAATTTGCATGATTTGAAATTGCAGTTTTTGCACTTTATTAAGACATTGTACCCAGGTTGTTAGAGGGGTATATGCCGTTGAAGACGTCCTTTTCCCTGGCGAGAGGCTGTGCTGCAGTGTATTCCTGATATCCCATCCGCTGGATCAGTGTAGAGAGGGAGTCAGAGCCGTTACAAGAGCTAGTGATTTAGCTGGATGCAGGTTCTCTTCAATAACGAGACAAGGCTACGTATTGAGGGTTAAGCAGAACTGATTTAATGGGCACACAAGCATTTCTTTTATACAAGTTTTCCCATTCATTACTGTACATTCTTCCCCTCTGCTTGGGAGATATTGAGTTAATTGCTGTATCAGCTCAATTATCTCCAAGCGAAAAAATATATACTTTTTACTGAATTTTTATAACTTCTAAATTATACATTTAATTCACATAAAACTTACATTTTCAGAACAAGCATAACTATGGGAACATGTGAAAAAATCATCCGAATCGGTTCAGTGGTTCGGGAGATAGCTGGAAGTCACATTTGACCGACCACACGCATGGCTTTCATGCCCAAAACAGTTCCACAGATTTGGGCTGTGCATCCGGTCTATCTTCTCCTTCAAAATAGGTACAAATTTCACGAATGGATCCGTTCGTGCATACTGTCATTGCAAGCGTCTTGTTCGTGGCTTTCTTCCCTTAGAATAGCGCTTTTCATGTTCTAAGAACACGGAAGTCCCTCTAGTGACTGTCTGATAGAAGGCCACTAGAGGAGGACTTAACCCTGCAAGGTAATTATTTCAGTTTATAAAAACTGCAATAATTACACTTGCAGGGTTAACGGTGATGGGAGTTAGCATCCAGACCACTCCAATGGGCAGAAGTGGTCTGGGTGCCTGGAGTGTCCCTTTAAGAAATATCCATCAAAATAACAGTACATTGTAGAGGGGGGGGGCGAGAATTTGAGCAACACAACAAATTCTACATTATTGGTAGTGAGAAACCAGTGAGACAATATTGCACCATGCAGAACCATAATCTCATGGGGGAGGGATAGGCTGTTTCCAAAATAGAGACACTATCTGTTTAGCAACATTACATATTCTGATGATGAGAGAATTCTTAAAGTGGAATGAGGCCATAGAAGTGTGATACAGCAACATGGGTGTTGGTTTCAAAGGAACGGGGAAGAGTCAGAAAACGGTTTAAAGGACCACTCTAGGCACCCAGACCACTTCAGCTTAATGAAGTGGTCTGGGTGCCTGGTCCCTCTAGGATTAACCCTTTTTTTTATAAACATACCAGTTTCAGAGAAACTGCTATGTTTATACTGAGGGTTAATCCAGCCTCCAGATCCTCTAGTGGCTGTCTCATTGACAGCCGCTAGAGGCGCTTGCGTGCTTCTCACTGTGAAAATCACAGTGAGAAGACGCCAGCGTCCATAGGAAAGCATAGTAAAAGCTTTCCTATGCGACCGGCTGAATTCGCGCGCGGCTCCTGCCGCGCATGCGCATTCAGCCGATGACGTCGCGAGAAAGGAGGAGAGGAGGAGGAAAGCTCCCCACCTAGCGCTGGAGAAAGGTAAGTGTTTAACCCCTTCCTCTCTCCAGAGCCTGGCGGGTGGGGGTCCTTGAGGGTGGAGGCACCCTCAGGGCACTATTGTGCCAGGAAAACGAGTATGTTTTCCTGGCACTATAGTGGTCCTTTAAGCATAGCGTGTATGCTGCACCAAAAGGTTTGCTCTGATAGGACACAGATGCAATCACATGCTCGGTCCAAAGAGTTGAATCCAGTAGGTTTCATCCTAAGAAGGGTCCACCGACTGAAAAAGCCAGGTGGTGTGATGCCACCAGGAGAGTAATTTATATGCAGTTTCTTGGGTTTTGCTGGAGATCAAGCAATGGGGTGTCAAATTACCATTTTATTTCTGTTTATAACTGAAACACTGTAGTCAAAGGATGTCCTCTTCTGCTAATTAAAAATTGGAGTGGTCTCAATTTAGACGAAGAAACCACATGTGAATCCATGATATCTGTTGATCCACTAGACATATCAGTGCCTTGTGGTCTAAAATTTGGGTTTATGTATCAAAAGTGGAGTCTGGAGAGTGGTGAGGGAAATCAAGAAAGCTCATACTTTATCATCGGAATGCCAGAGATGTAGGGGACCTTGAATAAATGGGTATGCACCCACTTGTTTACTGACAACCTCTGGTGGATAATTTTCAATAGATTTCCACAACTTATGAATATCCTGTTTAGCCCATTCTAGTACCCATAGGAGGTGACATTCTAAATAATACGTTCTGTAATCAGGAAGTGCAAGGACCTTTTTTTTGGAGGAGTTATCTGGAAGAACTTTCAAATGCACCCAAACAATTGTGTTCATAAAGAAAGAAAAAATGTTAGTGAAATTAAAATGGGTAAGGTTTGAAAAAGATACAAGAGTCGCGGATGGAGATTCGTTTTAATGATCTGGATTCTGCCAAACCACAGACGATATTATATTTTATACTTTTCAACATCAAACAACACTATAAAAAATAATATAACAAAGAGGTAACGTGTAGTTTAACCCCTTAAGGACCAAACTTCTGGAATAAAAGGGAATCATGACATGTCAGACATGTCATGTGTCCTTAAGGGGTTAATTAAAGAGGATTTATTAACTACTAACATTGTTGGACAGATGACTACCTCAGAGGTAGTCATTTGAGTTATGGCATATTCTGGTGCAGTAGCCAAAACAAGTGTGTGGGATGATGCATACAATGACCTTTTTTTGTGTGTATTTTCAAATGGTGTATATCTCAGATGTGTACCTCACAACAGTTCAAGTAAAGAGGGACACTTTACTATAAAGGTGTGAGTGGGGTATTATTGCTGTGGAGCTCTTTTATATGCTCAGACTCATCAAGCTCCCAGAAAAGAGGGACATTAGGATAGGAAAGAGGTGGTGTTATCCCTGATGAAGGGGGTCTATTAGGGCTCCATAACACGTCTGTTTTTTTGTTTTCAATCACGCTGTAGGGATTATTCACTTCCTAATATCGTCTTATGTTTATCCCACAAGTTAGATACCTGCAGAAAGATGTTTAGGGGTTCGGTGCGCTCTACTCCTCTCAATGCCGTTGTAAAAAAGTTGGTGCACCCGTTGATCATTTATTTTTGATCCACCCATTATCAAAGTAACACTGAATTAGACAGGTCGCTGTGGACATGAGTGAAGCAGCTTGCTATGCTACCCAGCCTCGAGATATCGGAAGGTTTTTAGTGACTTATTTAGCTGAGGAGCTGCCTTTACCCCTCAGCTTCCTTACTATCTCTGGGTGGTCTGATGAGCAGGGTAGCATTACTTTGGAGATAAACATTACCTATTAGACTGATATAGATGTGCTATAATAGGGCAGCAGGAGCAGATTGGCAACGTTACTGTTTGCTCATTAGTGAGAGTAATGCAGGATTTTTAGGTGTGTCATCAGTTAATATGACACACCAGGAACTGAGTGACCTCTTACCTTCTCCTCTTGGTTCACGTCGATTACCCTTTTATGCTATTGGCAATCCTTTAAATAAGCAAATAACTTTACCCTTTTTTTCCCTTATAGAGTAAAACTGTCAGGTATATTGAACCGGGATTTATGTAACAGATATACAGTTATGCTCAAAGGTTTGCATAGTTTTGACCATTTTATAAATTAACTTGTTACACCCCCTTTGTTGTCAATCTTACAACAGGTCCTGTTACTTCCTGGTTGTTTGGCTCAGTGGAGCTAAACTCAAGAGGAAGCAACTGCCCAGAGCCTTGCAAAGACTTCCCATTGAGCTGCATTGGGAACTCTGTGATTGGACAGCCACATAAAGTCTGGCTGGGGTTAGAAAGGAAGGGCTTGCAAAGACTGCAGACGACCTATATATATCTGAAAAAAATTGGACGGGGTAAGGTTCGTTTGAGCTTTAAGCTCATCAAAGGTTATTATCTGTCCCATTTCGTAAAGATGGCAGAATCTCTGTAAGCCAGCCTTTTCTATATTTCTAAAATCATCTCAGGCTGACATTACTGGAGGAAACGCCCGGTTTCTCAGTATTTGAGTACGTGTGGATGGGGAGGAAACCTATGGGCCCTTGCATTCCATATTCTAAGAGAGTTGAGTATGGCAGGGCAAGTGGAGCGTAGTATTATTCTGCTATCTCTAGGGACCCACATGTAGTATTGGGGAAGATTTGCTCCCATCATTAGAGATTCCAAATCAACCCATTTCCTTTCATCTAGCGGGACATTCCACATCGCAGTCTAAGTGAGCTGTCTGGCCAAATAATAATAATGAGATGTAGTAGGCCTCCCCTCGTTTTAGGGCGATATAAGACATTTCTGGATACCCTGTGTCTCTTGCTTTGCCAAATGAATGACCCTATAGCTTTTTGTAAGGGTGCTTTTCGTGATCGGGAGGGCCTGGAACAAGAATAGAATACTCGGTAGTATGATCATCTTAACGGAATGGATATGGCCAATCCAAGATATTGGTCTGTCCATCCAGTTTTCCATATATATTTAATCAGAGTTTTCAGTAAGGGAGTATAATTAATTTCGTAAAGTTTGTCAGGGTGTGCTGTTGGCTGAATACCCAAGTATGTGGTGTCATCTGAATGCTATGGGTTGTTCGTATAATAGCCGTGTCTGCCGCCGACAGTCCCAGGGGGAGGGCGCTCGATTTGTTCATGTTTGCCTTATAGCCTGACATGGTGCCTTATGTCATCAGGAGGTCCTGGAGTGCCGACAAAATTAATGCTATAGGGTTGGTAATTGTTAATAAAACATCATCTGCATATGCAGAAATGAAAAAACATTTCCCGGGCCCCCATGATGCATATAGAGATCCTAAGGCGGCTGCAGCTTTGCCCAGGCCGGCGTGTCCATTCCCTCCTGCCAGTCCCTCATTATAGCGCGGCCGAGCTCTGGTCCGCGGTACAGGAACATCAGTTTCCTGCACCCTGCCGGACTGACAGGAAGTGCTACCTCAGTGAGCACTTCCTGTCAGTCTGGCCGGGTACAGGAATCATAAGCTCCTGTACCGCGGACCGGAGCTCGGCCACACTACGCAGAGTACGGGGGGGGGGACAACGGGGGGGGGACCATGAAGGGAGGGAGGGGGGGAGAGACCCAGGGCTGCCATCAGAAATTTTAGGGCCCCTGACACAGCTCAAGATCTGGGCCCCCAGGGCCAGCCCCGAGTCCGCCCACAAGGATGAAGTGTGTGTGTGTGTATAGTGGATGCGGTACGTATGTCATGGATGCAGTGTGTATAGTGGATGTAGAATGTGTATAGTGGATGCGGTATGTTGTCATGGATGCAGTGTGTATAGTGCATGCAGTATGTGTGTCATGGATGCAGTGTGTATAGTGGATGCAGATTGTACGTTTTGTGTAATGTTTGTATGCATGCATTAGATGCAGAGTGTGTGTGTAGTGAATGTAGGTGTGTGTATAGTGAATGCAGAGTGTGTGTTTGTGTAGTGGATGTAGTGTGTATAGTGAATGTAGTGTGTTTGTAGTGAGTGCAAAGTGTGTTTAGTGAATGTAGTGTGTGTGTGTGTGTGTAGTGCCATGCGTGTTTAGTAAATGTAGTGTGTAGTGAGTGAAACGTGTGTATAGTGAATGTAGTGTGTGTGTGTGTGTGTGTGTGTAGTGAATGTAGTGTGTGTTTAGTGAATGTAGTTTGGGTGTGTTAGTGAATGTAGTTAGTGAATGTAGTGCAGAGTGTGTTTAGTGAATGTAGTATTTGAAGTGAGTGCAGAGAGTGTATAGTGAATGTAGTGTATGTAGAGCAAAATGTGTATAGTGAATGTAGTGTGTGTATGTGTAGTGCAGAGTGTGTTTAGTAAATGTAGTGTTTGTAGCGAGTGCAGAGTGTGTTTAGTGAATGTAGAGTATGTGTAGTGCAGAGTGTGTTTAGTGAATGTAGTGCAGAGTGTGTTTAGTGAATGTAGTGTGTGTGTGTGTAGTGCAGAGTGTGTTTAGTGAATGTAGTGTGTGTGTAGTGCAGAGTGTGTTTAGTGAATGTAGTGTGTGTGTAGTGCAGAGTGTGCTTGTAAGGATTCAGTGTGTGTGTAAAATAGGGGGGAGGGGAGTATTATTTTTTTTCAGGACCGCCGGGCCCATGACAACCGTTATGGTTGTCATGCCCTGATGGCGGCTCTGGAGAGACCACTATGGGAGGTAGGGGGGATAGAGGAGAGACCACTATGGGAGGTGGGGGGGGGGGGGGGGGGGCAGAGGAGAGACCACTATGGGGGGAGGGGAGGAGGAGAGACCACTAAGGGAGGTAGGGGGTGTGAGGAGAGACCATTAAGGGAGGTGGGTGGGTGGAGGAGAGACCACTAAGGGAGGTGGGGGGGTGGAGGAGAGGCCACTATTGGAGGAGGGGGGAGAGGGGAGACTACTAAGGGAGGTAAGGGGGGTGGAGGAGAGACCACTAAGGGTGGTAGGGGGGTGGAGGAGAGACCACTATGGGAGGCAGGGGGGTGGAGGAGAGACCACTATGGGAGAGAGAGGGGGTGGAGGAGAGACCACTATGGGAGGGAGGGGGGTGGAGTAGAGACCACTAAGGGAGGTAGGTGGGGTTGAGGAGAGACCACTAAGGGAGGTAGGGGAGGGGTTGGGGAGAGAGACAACTAAGGATGGAGGGAGAGGAGAGACCACTATCGGGGAGGGGGTGAGGAGAGACCACTATGGAAGGGAGGGGGTGGAGGAGAGACCACTAAGGGAGGTGGGTGGGTGGAGGAGAGACCACTATTGGGGGAGGGGTGAGGAGAGACCACTATGGAACGGAGGGGCGGTGAGGAGAGACCACTAAGGGTGGGGGGGGGAGAAGAGGAACCGCTATGGGGGGAGACGAGAGACCACTAGGAGAGGGGGTGAGGAGAGACCATTAAGGATGGGGGAAGAGGATACACCACTAAGGGTGAGGGGAGAGGAGAGACCATTAATGGAAAGGTGGGGAGAAGAGGAGAGACAACTAAGGGGAAGGGGAGAGGAGAGACCACTAATGGGGTAATGGAGAGGAGAGATCACTAAGGGACAGGGGAGGAGAGACACTAAGGAGCAGCTCTAAGGGACGGAAGGGAGAGCTCTAAAGGACAGGGGGTAGGAAAGAGCACTAAGGGATGAGGGTAGCACCAAGGGACGGGGTAGGAGAGAGCACTAAGGGATGGGAGGGGAGAGCACTAAGGGACAGGAGCGGAGAACCCTAAGAGACAGGAGGGCAGAGCACTATGGGAAAGGGGGCAGAGACCAATAAGGGACGGGGAGAGCTCTAAAGGGCAGGGGAGAGCTCTAAGGGTCTACATATTGCACACAGAGAAATACACTATGCATCCATTACACACACACAATGCATCCCTTACACACATAAACACACCTTGCATCCCTTACACATACACACTGCATCCCTTAAATACACAGAAACACACCTTGCATCCCTTACACATACAAACACAGATTCACACAAAGCATCCCTTACACACATCCAGAAACACACAATACATCCCTTACACAAACAACACACTGCTTCCCAGTGGTGTATCTTGGTTTTGTGCTGCCCTAGGCAGGACAAAACTCAGACACCCCCCCCCCGCGCGCGCGCCACCCCCACCCAACCCTTCCCCCGCCTTCTAAATACACACACATTCACTGACAGATACGCATACACTAGCTAACAGACACACACAGTCAGACACACACAGTCGGACACACACACACACTAACAAACACACACAGTCGGACACACACACTAACAAACACACACAGTCGGACACACACACACTAACAGACACACACAGTGAGACACACACACACTAACAGACACACACTGTCGGACACACAGTCAGACACACACTAACAGACACACACAGTCAGACACACACACTAACAGACACACACACACTAACAGACACACACACACACACACTAACAGACACACACTAACAGACACACACAGTCAGACACACACACACTAACAGACACACACACACTAACAGACACACACACACACACAAACACAGTCAGACACACACACACACACACACACACATAGACACACACAGTCGGACACACAGTCAGACACACACTAACAGACACACACTAACAGACACACACAGTCAGACACACACAGTCAGACACACACAGTCAGACACACACACAGTCAGACACACACACTAACAGACACACACTAACAGACACACACAGTCAGACACACACACACTAACAGACACACACACACACACAAACACAGTCAGACACACACACACACACACACACACACATAGACACACACAGTCGGACACACAGTCAGACACACACTAACAGACACACACTAACAGACACACACAGTCAGACACACACAGTCAGACACACACAGTCAGACACACACACAGTCAGACACACACACTAACAGACACACACACACACACACACACACTAACAGACACACACAGTCAGACACACACACACACTAAGAGACACACACACACACACAGTCAGACACACACACACACACACACACACACAGTCAGACACACACACACACACACTAATAGACACACACAGTCGGACACACAGTCAGACACACACTAACAGACACACACAGTCAGACACACACAGTCAGACACACACACTAACAGACACACACACACACACTGACACACACACACACACACACTAACAGACACACACACTATCAGACACACACACACACATTAACCCTTTTTTTTTTATTTACTCCCCCCCCCCCCAGTCTCCTTACCTTTGGGAATGCTGGGGGTGGGGGGGTTCTCCCATTCCCTGGTGGTCCAGTGGCTGCAGGGCGGCACTGGCGGGCAGGCTGGGTGGCCGGCGAGGGAGCTCTTCCCCTGAGCTCTCTGCTCAGCTCCCTCGCGCGCTGCCCGCAGAGTGAGGCTGGGAGGCGGAGCCGGAATATGACGTCATATTCCGGCTCCCAGTCTCACTCTGCGGGCGGCGCGCGAGGGAGCTGAGCAGAGAGCTCAGGGGAAGAGCTCCCTCGCCGGCCACCCAGCCTGCCCGCCCGCCCGCCCGCCCAGCAACCAGCCCAGCATGTCTGTTAGCCGCAAGGCTAACAAGACATTTGCCCTGGGCATTTGGGGGCGGCGTTTTTTGCCGCCCCCTGGAAAATGCCGCCCAAGGCAAATGCCTTGTTTGCCTTGCGGATAATACGCCCCTGCTGCTTCCTATCCCTTACACAAAAACACACTGCATCCACTACACACACACACTGCATCACCTACACAAACTGGTATCCCTATACACTACATTCCATAGCACACACTTTAGGTCCTCTACAATAATACATAACACATCCCCTACACACTCCACCCCCTGTGAGCGAACTCATGGGTGGAACATACTTACCGTCAGGCCCAGGAGCCCAGACCTTGAGCTGTGTAAAAGGCCACAAAAAATGGAGCTGCTTCCCGTTCTCCCAGAACATTGATTTTTGTGACCACAGTTACAAACAGCCTCCAGAGAGCCTGTTCTACACCAGACCAGTGGAGCCAGACTGCAGCCAGAGCCTATCATCATCCTCATCTGGTTGTAAGTAGGCAATCTAGTATATTATTAGTGGCACTAATCTCTAATTTACCTCACGTTAAAGGGACACTATAGTCCCCAGAACCACTGCAGTTTAATGTAGTGGTTGTGGTGTCTATAGCCTGTCCCTGCAGGCTTTTTAATGTAAACACACACTGTGTGCAGCACTGGCATATGGGTGGGGCATTGTGATGTCACATGGAGGGGGAGTGTGGCAAATTTTTATTTTGCCTATGGTTGCAAAAATCCTTGCACCGGCCCTGTCCCCCACTGTGACTCCCTGGATATTTGGATTCTCTTGGATAGCCTAAAGAAGGAAAACCAGCGACAATACAAAAAGCAGAGGGGAAAGCGGGCATCCCTGACGTGTACCATTTCCCAGTTTAAAGGGAATATTAGGGGCTCCTGCAATTCTTACCTTTGTGGTGACATTTCTGTATATCGCTTGGACAGAAGCCTAGGAATGATACAAGATGAAAAAGATAGAGCCTTTTGACCCTATCAAAAGCCTTGTTGGCATCAAGGGAAACTATTAAAATGGGGGTTTTGACATTAACCTGTCTCCAAATTATATCTATATTTATGCGTGTGTTCTCAAATATTTGGCGGCCCGGTATGATCCCCACTTGGTCAAAATCCATTTGTTTAGTCAGCCAAGGGTTCCCCCTTCCCTTAAAACGTTAAAGAGCAGTTCGAGTTTAGGAATCGAATCTTCGCAAAACATTTTGTAATAGCCTCTATCGAAGCCATCCGGGCCCCTGGTCTTGTTCCCTTAAAAGTTTGAGAGCGCATTATCTATTTCCTCACTAGTAATTTTATTATTGAGGACATCTACTGCTTCTGGGTGTAGCTTAGGTAAATTTAGTTTGGAGAGAAAGGAGCCAATGCTCTTGTTTTCTTTCATTAGGGGGGTCTGACTGTGCGAGGTATGATTATACAGCTCTTTATAAAACTGTGAATTCCATTGCAATGTCTTTCGGATTGTTTTTTAATGTTTTATCCCGATGTCTAATGCTCGTTCAACCATTTCAACTCCCGAAACATTAGCCGCCGTTTCTTAAGGGCGTTTAATCCTTTAAAGTTCAATGATACAATCTGTAATGCCACAGTCATCTTTAAGTTGGGCTGCTACCATCTACTCTCAATATAGAGTCAATCAAATATGTATCCCCCAAACACACTCAATCCATCCGGCAGAGGGCCCCATCCACCACCATCCCCAACCCTCCACAGCGACCAGTGAGAGGAACAAAAGAGAGAAAGAAAGAAGCTCGTAAGGAACATAAGAATTAGAGCACAAAGAAATTGTGCAGGTTGTCTGGGCTTACAAATCGCCAGACATCTTTGGGGTGCATGAGTTGGCACCTCCAGCTTTAAATAGTCGTGCAGGAGATGCGGATCCATAGACCGAGTAAGAGCCAAACATTCTGCCATAACTTATAATGCCAACAAATAACATTTTTGGTTATCCCAAGGGAAGATGAAATTTTAGCCAAGTATTGTTTTTAGTGTTTAATTCGTTTTTACATGGCTATCTGCATGATTTATACATGTATGTCTATATTACCCAAGACAAACTAAAGCCGCAAGCCAGATCCTTCCCCTTCAGTGCCTCCCCTTCATGCCCAGCCTCCCCCTCTCAAAAAAACACACCATCCCCTCAACGTAATAAATGGAGGTAATCCTTCATATTGTGTTTTTTTTTTAATTTTAAATATTATTTTTAGTTACTTAGTTTAGGTTTCCATTTGCCTGCTTTACATATATAGGTCTATAGACTGTAAGCTCGTTTGAGCAGGGTCCTCTTCAACCTATTGTTTCTGTACGTTTCTTGTAATTGTCCTATTTATAACTAAATCCCCCCTTATATAATACTGTAAAGCGCTTGGTGCTATATAAATAATAATAATAATAATAAAAGGTCTGATGTAAGATGGTGGAATTACAGTAGCTTGTATCTCTGCCAATGTGAGTGGGAACCCTATAGAATTTATTGTTTGAAAGCTGGGTGGCATCTAACGGAAATGAAAACTACGGCTTAAGGGGGGTGACAATCTTGTAGGTGATGTGGCCCCACCCTACTCCTATCATACCTAATCCCAACATCTATCGGTTGGATCAGATACATAATCAAAGATATATTAGTGCAACATTCCCTTTCCCCTCCCGCAAAAAAGACTGTTGACTCCCCCCACCACTTCATCGCCCACAGATTGGTGTTCGCTACAGCTGAAGTGTCGCGGTTGCCGGCCTGCCGCGTGGCAGGGCTGTGCCCGACTGGCACAGACTCGCCGACAGCACGAGCTTACCTGCTCGTCGTCGAGCTGACAACGGCCTCCCTGCATCCTCTGGCCGTCGCGCCTGGATCCAAAATGGCGCTGACCGCGTGGTCGTGCCTAGACGTAGCTCCGCCCCCGTAACCCCTCGTTTCTCTAACTCAGTGGTGATTAGCCAAGCTCCACCTCCAGAACCTGAACCCATGCAATTGGGTATTGCTAAACTCACTGAGGCAGAGAGACAACACAGACGTAATGAAGGGTTATGTATGTATTGCGGCAAGAAGGGACACCAAAGATTTTCATGTCCAGTTCGGCCGGAAAACTTGCACACCTAAGGCACGTACGGGGACCGACCTTAGGTGTGATGTATATGTCCCCTACATTGACTAAGAACCGTTTCCTTGTCAGAGTTACCTTGTCTTTTAAGAAAACCGCTGTACAGTGTGAGGCTATGATTGACTCTGGGGCAGCGGAGAATTTCCTACACAAATAATTCTCTGCAAAGTATCTCCTGCCCTTAAGACAGAAAGAGACCTATAGCAGTAGAGGCTATTGATGGAAGGCCTCTTACCCAGCCTCTCATCACACACGAAACTCTGCCAATCACTGTCTCAGTGGGTATTCTACACTCTGAAGAGATGGTTTTTCAAATCATATCTTCACCTACATGTCCGATAATACTCGGTTTCCCATGGCTCCAGAAACACAATCCACGTTTAGATTGGGTTGAAGGAGAGATTGTGAGTTGGGGTGAGAGATGCAGAGGTGTTTGCTTAAAGCAGATACCACAACCAATTGGTACCATCAATGTTCCCATTGCACCTCCCCTGACCACACAGATACCGCCCCAGTATTTGGACTTAAAGGAGGTGTTCAACAAGGCCCAGTCGGAGGGGTTGCCACCACATAGACCCTATGACTGTGCCATAAATTTATTACCAGGTACTATGCCTCCAAAAGAAAACCTTTGTTTAGAGGAGTATATAAAGGATGCTCTCAGAAAGGGTCATATCCGTAGGTCCTCCTCACCCGCCGGGGCTGGTTTCTTCTTTGTCTCTAAAAAAGAAGGAGACCTACGCCCCCGTATAGACTATAGGGGTTTGAATAGGATTACGGTAAAAAACGCCTATCCTATTTCCCTTATATCAGAGTTATTCGACCGGTTGAAAGGAGCTTGAGTCTTCACTAAGCTCGATCTCAGAAGTGCGTACAACCTAGTCAGGATTAAGGACGGTCACGAGTGGATGACCACATTTAATACTAGAATGGGACATTACGAATACCTGGTTATGCCGTTTGGATTATGCAACGCTCCAGCAGTATTCCAGGATTTTATTAACGATGTCCTAAGAGAGTACCTCCACATGTTCGTTCTAGTGTACCTAGACGACATTCTCATCTATTCCCCAGACCTAGAGACACATCACGAACATGTGAGAATAGTACTCAAAACCCTGTTAAAGAACGGTGTCTACTGTAAGCTGGAGAAATGCCAGTTTGACCAAACGGAAATACAATTTCTTGGATATGTTATATCTCCGTCCGGTTTTCAGATGGATCCCCGCAAGCTGGAGGCAGTCTTACAGTGGCCGTTGCCCAAGGGCCTTAAAGCTACACAACGCTTCATAGGTTTTGCGAATTACTACCGCTAATTTATTAAAGGGTTTTCTTCTGTAATTTCTCCTATAACCAACCTAACCAAAAAAGGAGCAAATTGCAAATCATGGCCCAAAGAAGCAAGAGAGGCATTTGAACAGTTAAAATCTTTATTTTCCTCAGCACCTGTCCTGACCCATCCTGATCCAACCAAGCCATTTATTCTAAAAGTGGATGCATCAGAAACAGGAGTTGGAGCCATTCTGTCTCAGAGAGAAAGTCCTGATACGCCTTTACATCCCTGTAGATTTTTATATCGCATACTCACACCTGCAGAGAAGAACTATGACATAGGGAATAGGGAACTTTTGGCCATTGTACTTGCCCTTAAGGAATGGAGGCATCTCTTGGAAGGTTCCAAAGAGACACTTTTGATCTTTACCGATCATAAGAATTTGGCTTATATTGGGGACGCTAGAGATTGTCCTCTCGTCAGGCTAGATGGTCATTGTTCCTCTCCCGATTCAACTTCATAATTACTTATAGGCCTGGGACCAAGAACACAAAGGCAGATGCACTTTCTAGACAGTTTGAGACAGATGAAGTTCCTGAACAGGAGGTATTTCCTATCATACCTCCAGAAAGCCTCATTGCCACCACAGTTTACGAAGTGTCTTCTCCACTCTTCTGTGCCATAATAGCAGATCAAACTCAGGCACCCGTGGGAAAACCTCCGGATAAACTGTATGTGTCACCTCCATTAAGAAAAAAGGTACTTGATTTATTCCATGATAATCTCACAGCAGGTCATCCTGGAGTCCATAAAACCCTCTCTGCTATCTCCAGGAGGTTTTGGTGGTCTACTCTTAGAAACAATATCAAAGATTATGTGGGGGCATGTCAAATATGTGCCGTTTCTAAAGTTCCTCCTAGATCACCTCCTGGACTGTTACAACCACTGCCCATACCTAATGCTCCATGGACCCATTTAGCCATGGATTTTATTGTGGATCTACCCAGTTCAAACAGGTTTAATACAATCCTTATGGTCATCGATAGATTCTCAAAGATGGCACATTTTATTCCTCTTAAAAAATTACCGTCTGCTCAAGATCTCGTTCAGATATTCTTGAGAGAGATCTTTCGGTTGCACGGAGTGCCCAAAACATAGTGTCTGACAGAGGTACCCAATTTATTTCTAGGTTTTGGCATTCCTTTTGTAAACAATTGGGTATCGAACTCTCCTTTCCGTCAGCATATTATCCTCAAACAAATGGAGCAGCAGAGAGGGCCAATCAGTCTTTAGAATCCTATTTACCTTGTTTTATCAATGCCAATCAGTCTAACTGGTATGAGCTCTTACCCATTGCTGAGTTCACCAGGAACAAATCGACTCATGAATCTTATAATTATAGTCCATTTTTTGTAAATCAGGGTTATCACCCCACAGTTTTCCCTTCTGAATTCTCAGACACGGACATTCCTGCTTTAAACACCCGTTTAGAATCTATTCATGATACTTGGGATTCCGTTCATTCAGCTCTGAAAAAGGCTTCGATACGTGCGAAAGTCCAAGCTGACAAGAAACGGGGTGCCAATCCTGTCTTCCTGGTGACAAGGTCATCCACACGCCATATTAAACTTAAGGTTCCTTCCATGAAATTTGACCCTCATTACATAGGTCCTTTTCGAGTCATCCGACGTATCAATCCAGTGACCTATTCCTTGGCACTTCCTGCCCATATGAGGATTGCCAATTCGTTTCATGTGTCTTTACTCAAGCCTCTTACTTGCAATCGGTACACTAGAGTGTCCACTCCTCCTCCGCCCTTGGTAGTGGGTGACCAGGAGGAGTACGAAGTTCATTCTATAATGGACTCCAAATTATCCAGAGGTGTCTTGTCCTATCTTGTTGACAGGAAGGGGTATGGCCCTGAGGAACGTTGTTGGGTTCCTGCTGCCGGGTTCATGCGCCCCGTCTTGTCTGGTCGTTTCACAACCGCTTTCCCCTCAAGCCGGGTCCTTCCCGCCCGGTGGACGGTCTTCGAGTGGGGGGGTACTGTCGCGGCTGCCGGCCCGCCGCGTGGCAGGGCTGTGCCCGACTGGCACAGCCTCACCGACAGCACGAGCTTACCTGCTCGTCGGCGAGCCGACAACCGCCTCCCTGCATCCTCCGGCCGTCGCGCCCGGATCCAAAATGGCGCTGACCGCGTGGTCGCGCCTAGACGTAGCTCCGCCCCCAAAGTTCATACTGACGTCAACGTGCACGCTCGTTTTGTGGTCAGAGGTCGCCCTCTGACCAATCAGACCTTAGAGAGGGATATTTAAATCCCTAGCTCACCTCAGTACCTTGCCCTGTCGTGGTTTCCTGTTCCTGGTTTCCTGAGAGTGCGTTATCATATTGAATCTGATTTCCTGGTATCCTGATCTTGGCTTTTCCCTGGTTATTCTGAATTCTGGTTTCCCTGACTTGGCTTGTTTAAACGGTATTGTGTATTTTCTGGCTTCCTTGACCTCGGCTTTTCCTTTGACCATTCTCTGTCCCTAGCGTATTAGTCTGGCCATTCTAAGGTCCGGTTTACGCTCTGTCCTTTTATTTTCCTTTTCTTTCTTATGTATATGTTTACATAGTTTCTGCGTGCTGGACCACACTAGTAGTCGTGACATGAAGGCTCCTTTCTGCTATTGGAAGGTGTACACATAAGATTGTGCGAGGTATGGAGTAGCGCATCAACGTAACCAGATGGAGTGGTAGACGAGCCCAAGAAGAGACCAAAGGGGCTCAAAGACACAAGTCAGGGAGAAGTAAGAAGAGTCCCCTCAACAACAAAAAAAGTAACAATAACATTCCCACATAATAAAAGTTATAAAAGTAACAATAACATTCCCAGGAGAGAACAAAAGAGAAAAAGCTCCCCCAATCAAGCCCTTCTGTCCAAAAAACTCACCAGTCGCCAGATAAAACCTTGCTTCAAAAGCTGAATTATGGGAGGGTGGGCTACCCTGGAGCGAGTAGTGCATTGGCTGAGTAATGGTCATGGAACTACGATACTGCAAGATGGTAAAAAAGACAGAGCAGACATAAAATAAGAAGCTAGGGAGCCGATACTGAGAAAACATCCTAAAAGTGGGGGGGTAACCCCAATAAGATAACTAGCACAAAAGAATAAAAATAGGAGGATATCTAAGTATCCGGAGTAAATTAAACAAAATGGTAATATTAAGGTGTAGTGGTTGTGGTAAGAGTGGAAAAAAACTAATTCAGTCGAGAAATGACTGAACCGAAAAAAATAAAACAGAGCTTTGAATAAATACTAGTGTAAAAAGAGATATGCACAGTACCCACCAATAAGAGAAAAACAGTCATAAACACCAAGAAAAAATAAACCGCAATAAGAGGCTCCACTAAATAAGGAAAATGCCTGCCTATGTAAGACAGGATGGGTAAGTGTACTAAATAAAGTCAAATGGATGAACCTGCAAACCTCCCAATAGATGTGATCTAAAAGAGGTAGGTTTATCAAAAACATCTCTAAAACAATCTAGGTAATTACTAGAATAGACTAATAGACGCTGAAGATCACTACCACTGAGCTGCAGTGGAAAAAGAACGCAGGACGGTTAGAAGTGCAACAGTGTTACAGTCCGGAATAATCTAAGCTGAAACAAGTGGCAAGAAATAAAGTAGCTGTGCTGAAAATATATATATATAAAGCACACTAATCCCCACAAGCGTGATGAATAATCTGTGGTAACGGCTGCTAAATATTCCCTAATGTGCCTTCGACCCTAAATCTGCACCTTAGGATCCTAGCACTCAGCCTCCCCACCTCCTACAGGCCAGTTCAGTAACTTAATAAGAATGTGTGGAACACAACCACAAAGTGTTTAGGAACTAGATTGCAGCGTCTGTGCCCCTGATGCGCGTTTTAACCTTCCGGATCATCGGAGGGGAACCGGCTTGAAGATTTGGCCAGTATTTATATAAGTATCCTAGCTAGGATTGGCTGAAGAGAATTTGAATAAGGCAATCAGGTGGGTTAGGAAGAATTTTAATGACCCAATAAAAAGGTAAGTTAGAAACCATCGGGAGACATGACCAAAAAATAATAATAATATTATTGGAAAAAATAAATAAATAAATAAAACTTCAAGAAAATCATTTTGGTGAATCACTATTATAAATGAAAATATCCAACACAGCATACAGTCACCAAAGAGGGCAAAGCTCAAGCTTTGCGTATTAGAGTAAATGTGATTAGCAAAGAGGAAGAGAATTAACCTCTTAATGTCGAGTGCTGCAAGATTGTTGTACAGATATAAGAAATTGTTAATGGACTAATTTGAAGTGTGTCCGATACCTATTGAAATAAAGATTCTTAATTAAAAACTCTTGTGTTTTCTATTGGACGATGAAAAGAGTTTATATATATATATATATATATATATATATATATATACACATATATATATATATATATATACATATGTATTAAGGCCTTTTGGCCTGTAATTGTGGGAGGGGCGTATGACTCACCTTCTACCTACTTAAGGGACACCCCTTACCTGGCTCCATACCGTCCGAGGTCAGCGCTGCATCCTGAATCCACTTCCGGTTCACGGACGGCGCCATCTTGCTTTCGGGGAAACTCTGCGTTTCGTTGGTGTTAGCTGTGTCCAGGAACTCCTTTCAGGTCTTTCCTCCCGGCCAGCCACGCACAAAAACCCGGTCTTCATTGTTGATTGAGTCCTCAGGTCTTCAAAAACGTAAGTCCGTCGCCCGGATCACTTCCCACGGCGTCACGATTTTTCACGGCCTTACTTTACGGCCGCACGCTTTACGGCCAAGTCACAGGCGAATCAACCCTCTGGTTTCCGGAAACCTATGTACCGTGTATGTAGCAATCGTATGCATCCTTATTCAGTATTCACAGTATGTTACCATGTTTCTATTTATCCTTATAAAATTTTCTGTACTTGGCAATTATCCTGGTAAATAAGTTTAATTTTAGTCTTTTATTAAGTACCTCTGTATATATATTTTCATATTGATACTTCATCTATTTTATACATACACACACACACACAGACTGTATTTTATATACATATGATGTTTAAGCATATCCTCCCTATTCATGTGTTATAAATTATACTTAAGTGAGGGCTCAAGATATATTATTAAATTAGGATATATTAGTATAACATCCTGTTATACAACAGTTATGGTTAGCCTACATTACGGCTCCTTTTTCTGTCATGCTCGTACACATACCACAAGCTCAAGGACACAGTCCTATTTTCTAAGAGTATAATGGAGATGTTATTACAACCATGTACACTACGATTACATGGCACTAACTATTCAGGCCATTTCTTATCATACTCATACGAAATACCACGAGTATATAAGAACACGGTCCTACCTTCCACAGAGGGTTTCGGGTTGAATCACACGCTTGGTTCAACCTCTCATACGTCACAACATTTTCTGCATAGATTGTTATTTCACATAATTTCACATGGCATTTACAAACTCAGGCCTTTTCTTGACACACTCAGACGACGTAACACGAGTATTCAAGAACACGGCATATACGTCTCACAAGACTTTCGGTTTTGAATCACACGTTCTGGTTCATACATTCATACGTCACTTTACAGCAACATTTATGATTCTGCATATTGTCATTTTCACATTAAAAAGTCCCTTACATTCCCAGATCAGTTTAGTGACATGCATATCATCTGATCACCTTCCATATATACACATTACACGGCCAATCCCCTGCTGCCAGGTATCGGACTCAGCATAACGCTTGTCACCAAGCATGGGCAGTCATGTCACTATCCTACTCATAGACTTTTACACCTCCCACACATACTGCTAGAAGCCATAATCCCAGCCTATACAGATTACACAGGTCTCACGGGATCCATTCTCACTCTACCCCTTTTTAGGTTTATCCAGGTTTTCATACCTGTCGATTCTCAAAACTTTATACATACTACCAGGTACGTAAGCCTGCTCACGTTGTAGTTCACATACGTTTCATTCTTCTAGGCCATAGAGTACTGGCAAGTTAGGGGTATAGGCCCAAATAGGTATCTCCCTTCTTGGCATTTCTGCCTATCGTTTAGTGGTCCGCGAGGCCAACACCCCGCCTCCAAGTCTCGGAGGCAAACGCCATCGGGCCACACGTGAGTTAGCCGCCTCGCAATATTTATAGAGAGGGCCTCACCTGTCACTCCCTCCCCCTGTTTTCTTTTACTATCACCGAGAGGCCTACGATTCCTGCCACTACGACGGGTGGCCTCAATAACCCCTCGCGCCAACTCATAGACAGAGCCTCTCATAGCCACTTGGCAACTAGCAGGGCCTCACCTGTCACCAAAGAACAAGATTAATGGTTTCGCCTTACCCGGCATAATTAGCCTGCCAGTACATCCCCTAGGATTTTTCCAAAGTGTCTGGCGCATTCTCACAGTACAGGACAAGGTCCAACTGGAGCGAGATTGATACTGTCATTTTCTGCAGACACTTTGCAGGTTTGAGAACACCGGCCCGTGCATACTGCTCCTCCATGGCCATACTGCCAATTTTGTCCTACCACTGCAAACGAACCTACTACCTCACAGGGCACTGGTTCCGCTGGTTCAGCAGAAGAAACGCCCAAAGATAAACTGGGTCGTCCTATCAAGTTTTGGGGAAATCCCAAATATGTAATAATTTCAATGTCTGTGCATGTAATTACAGTGGATGTAGGTTATTGCATATATGTTCAAACATGCTTTAGAGCACAGGCGAAAACTATGTGTCCAATTAAAATGTACCCTAAGCAATACTTAACGGATATAAAGGGAAATCTTCCCACAAACAAAGATTTATCATCGATCTGTCTGCACCTCACACCTCTGCCAATAATCACGCCATTACGGCTATCATGCAGGCAGGTGTCGGAGCACGGCTCAGCAAGACTGACATAACACATGCTTTCAAATTATTGCCTATCCACCGTACACTATGGCACCTGCATGGCATTAAGTGGGCCGGGCACTACTATTTTTTCTCACGTTTAACGTTTGGTTCAAAAGTAGTCCGGCCTTTTTCGACGTATTCGCCGAAACACTATGCTGATTATTGTTAAATGTAGCCAGATGCCCTACAGTTATACACTACTGGATGATTTCTTACTGATCGAAGAGAATATTTCTCCACCCAGTAGCCTCATAGAAACCATCAGTCTTTTTAAACAGGTGGGCGTCCCAGTTTCCCCCACCAAAACCGAAGGACCAGATACAGTTATCACTTTCCTAGGAATCATACTAGACTCAGCCACAGCCAGCAAGCCAGCCTGCCACACACCAAGATAGAGAACATTCTTACCAACATCAACCTTTACTTACACCTCGGTACTTGCAACCGCAAGAATTACATCTCTACTTGGGTCACTAAATTTTGCCATGCGCATTATACCCCAAGGCCGGGCTTTCATCTCACGACTCCTAAACATGTTCCCACTGTTTAGCATGATGCACACAGGTTACCCCTGGATACCCAGGCCACGGCAGACCTACTTATGTGGAGAAACTTTTAACCACCTGGAATGGGAAAAGCATGTTTCCCCCTGAATTGTCTGACTCTTTACCTACCATCTGGTCAGACGCGGGTCTACCACAGGTTTCGCAGTAATTTACGGGAATGAATGGCTTTGGGGTAGTTGGCCTCCAGAGGTTCAGGACCTGGAGAGTTTTTCCAACTACTTCAGCTCTATTTGAGATATATCCCATTGTGGCAGCTGCCGTGACATGGGGGCATCTATGGGCAGGTTCGTCAGTACGTTGCTACTCAGACAACCAAGCACACACCACATCATAAACAAAGGTCGATCCAAATCACTGACCATTATGAGGTTCTTGAGGAAACTCACCTGGCTGGCCGCGTGTCACAATTTTTTCTTGTTTTGTGTGCATGTCCCAGGTGTATACAACACGGCTGCTGACCATTTGTCTTGTTTCAATTTACAGGCTTTTCGACAAATACTTCCGTCAGCTGCATGCACAGCCACGACCACTCCACCTTTCCACCAACTAGTCATGGACTAGACGCTATAATGCAACATAGCAGGACATTGTCACAATTAGCGCTATCCGCCAATACCCGGAAGACCTATTGACAGGGCTTTCCTTCTATTCAAAAGATTTCTGTCATCACACAATATCGCACAACCTTTCATTATGACATCCTTGTTGGGTTTTGCTTCCTTTTTGCCACCTCAAACTCAATTAT
The DNA here is from genome assembly GCF_036172605.1 of Pelobates fuscus. Lineage (NCBI taxonomy): Eukaryota > Metazoa > Chordata > Amphibia > Anura > Pelobatidae > Pelobates > Pelobates fuscus. The sequence continues at coordinate 21,246,983 of NC_086317.1, forward strand.
CATACAACACAATCAAGCTATATCTAACAGGCATACAACATCACATGTTAACATTACAACCAATCAACACAAGTTTCATGTCCTCCTACCAGAAAAAAAAAAAATATCCTTAGGGGTATTCAGAGATCCGAACCCCCACGTACTGCGCAAAGGCTACCCATAGACGTCAATATTTTCAAAGATCTATCCAAACTACTAGATTTAAAACCCTTTGCCAACAACACAAACCTTGTTATTAAAACCGCCATCTATGGCTTTTTATGGGTTTTAAGACCAAGAGAATTTACCGCCATCTACACAACCCAGTCCACTCACATTCTGCTTCACTCACACTTAACAAAACACATGGATTACTATATCTTGCCTCTGCATCACTCCAAAACCAATCAACACGCACCTCCGGTAGAGGTTAGATACTATCCTACCCACAACGAGTGGTGCCCCGTCACATTACTGGACACATATACCCAGGTTTTACAAGCATCACCATCTCAACCACTTTTGTCTACAAGGTTCGGTACTCACTACCACCACCTTCATGACCCACGTCAGGTCATTACTTACACAACTAGGCCTAAAAGCAAATAACTATTCAGGCCACTCCTTCCGCTTAGGAGCAGCCACTACAGCGCTGGAAGTCCTCTGCATACTCTAGATACACACCTAACCCAGTACAAGAAGTTAGAAATGCCTTTCAAGATATGTCTGGTTAAAGTATGTATATTGCTCGTTTCGTAATAAATTTTGATTTTCTACTTTTGCCCTCTTTATTTACAGGTCTACCTCATCGTCGGTTCCGGCACACCACAACCGACTTGCTCTTGTAATACCATCCCACACCTAACAGTGTTTGTATCTTCTGTACTATCAGGAGCCCTTAACACAAGTATTAAGGCCTTTTGGCCTGTAATTGTGGGAGGGGCGTATGACTCACCTTCTACCTACTTAAGGGACACCCCTTACCTGGCTCCATACCGTCCGAGGTCAGCGCTGCATCACCCTCCCACCCACTCCTCTTTATCAACTCCTTTTTCTTACATTTCTTCTAGGTGGGCCCTCTTTATTTACAGGTCTACCTCATCGTCGGTTCCGGCACACCACAACCGACTTGCTCTTGTAATACCATCCCACACCTAACAGTGTTTGTATCTTCTGTACTATCAGGAGCCCTTAACACAAATATATATATATATATATATATATATACACATATATATATATATATATAAAACGTTTGCCCCAATATATGTGGTGAACACATTAAAGTGTATCTACATAATTAAATATGAAAAAAGTACTCATTATCAATAATGTGGTGTGGATACCAGTTACCAGTTGATATGTAAACAAAAAGTTTAAATTTAGTATAGGAAAAGCATCTTGTATTCCAATGTATCTATTAACGGTATTGCATCAGGCATGAAAATAGCATTATTACCCCAAGCTGAGCGGCCATAATATTGTAGTTTTGATTGTAATTTATATTTGGAGACTTCAAATACTGTGTACTAATTAACCCCTTAAGGACCAAACTTCTGGAATAAAAGGGAATCATGACATGTCACACATGTCATGTGTCCTTAAGGGGTTAAAGGACCACTATAGTTCCAGGAAAAAATACTTGTTTTCCTGGCACTATAGTGCCCTGAGGGTGCCCGCCGAGCACTAGGGGGTGGAAGGGGTTAAATTTACCTCTTTTTCCAGTGCCGGGCGGGGAACTCTCATCCTCCTCTATATCACCGTAATCGGCTGAATGTGCATGCGCGGCAGGAGCCGCGCGCGCATTCAGCCAGTCCATAGGAAAGCATTCTCAATGCTTTCCTATGGACGCTGGCGTTTTCTCACTGTGAAAATCACAGTGAGAAGCGCGGAAGCGTCTCTAGCGGCTGTCAATGAGACAGCCACTAGAGGCTGGATTAACCCTATTGTAAACATAGCAGTTTCTCTGAAACTGCTATGTTTATAGAAGAAAGGGTTAATCCTAGCTGGACCTGGCCCCCAGACCACTTCATTAAGCTGAAGTGGTCTGGGTGCCTATAGTGGTCCTTTAAGTAATTTAGTTGCTATACTGCAAGATAAATAGGTTGAGTGAATTAATAACTAGTAACTATTAACAGAAAGACCAATACAAAAAAGCCAAAGTAGTAGTTGGCTATGCTAGTTTGTGTGTTCCTCCTGTGTGCCCCATAACATAGTTAGGTTGGAGACTTTAATCTTGAGGGAATGGATATGGGCCCCTGGTTCTTTCTAATGATGTCAAGTGCCCAACAAAGTCTGAGGCTTCCAGCTCGGCTCTACTCCGGTTGAAAGGGTTTAATGTTGCTCACGTCCCAGGTTCTGGAGGAAGCAGCTGGGTCTGGAATCTGAGTGGGTTCCCGTATATATTTTTTAGCGTAGACAGATCGAGTGAAGTGAGGAATTATCGGCGTTGGCTATTCGTGATAAGTGCATGCTTTTCCAATTCCAGAGAGCATGCGGTATTGGATCTAGGTCAACTTTGTGTTAAATTGTTTTTATTAAGTTTGCTTAAGTTAGGTGTACATACATCATATTCAAGCTTTTACTGCATCATCGCCTACGCAGAGGCTCTGCTTATGTAACAAAGGTAATAGGAGATGCGCCTACGCAGAGGCTAATTGTTAGCAATACTTTACAGTTTCGTAGTGTTCTATGTGCTATCAGCGTATCAACTCGGTTATTTTCAACTTTGACCTATTTCAGTAAGCGACTATGGTTGACTCTGATATAGTCATGTGTGGGTCGGCGTGTGGTGTTTGGAAGGTCTATGGTGTGAAATGTGTGAGTTCCTGGGATCCTTATGATTAGGCGTTTGGTCTTGTGGGTTTGGTCCCTTTTGAGTTCCGCTATTGGGTGTAACATAGCAGCCTGAGGTGTCGATGTCGTCAGGGTCCTTAACTGGCATGGTGAGCCTGGGCAATCTGTGAGCTTGTTGCGCCGCGTGCCCTGGTATTTTGTTCGTTGGGTTTGGTTAGTTTGGGGCCGGTCGGTGTCTTCCCTCATAGCTTTTCAAGTCGTAGCCCTGTCAATACTTATTCATAGTTTGGCTAGCCTGTTGCGTGGCCCTCCCTATTGGTCCCTGTATTAGGCGCTGTGTAGTTTTCTGGTGCTTGTTAGTGTGTATGATTTCCCTGCTATCCCGCGCCTTGGTGTCTGTGAGGGATGGCGACCAGTATGATGTCCGGCGTTGCTGTGTGGGCATGGTCCTACTGTGTAGGGGTTAGGTGTCATCGGTGTGTGTTAGTCTGTGTCTCGTGTGTCAAGTAGGGAGGTAGCGATCCGGGTGCTGGGTATGTGTCTGCTCCCGTGTCGTGTGGGATGTCCGGGCTGTGGGGGCAGGTTACATTGTGTGCCTGCGTCTCCTAATCCGGGTGGCAGGGTGCTGTTCATTGCTCTGCTGGGACCTATTCCGACCCGGTTTTATTGTGGGTGTGTGGGTTGTACGGATTGAGTCTTGTAGTCGGTCGGTGTGGTGATGTGGACGACCGTAGGTCTTGGTTGTATGTGTTGCGGTGTCAGTGGCTTGTGAAATGTCCGTGGACGGCGTGTTTCCTCCCAGCTCAATTCCTGGGTCCCGCCGAATTGCGGTTAGGGTAGTGCAGTGGTGCGTCTGGGTCATAGTAGGCGGTCGTGGTCCTTGTCCTGTATTTAATGTGTCCATCTGTTTGGGGGGGTCTCGTGGATCGGTCGGTTCGCGTCCCGTCGCCGCTCCAGGTTCGCCGTCTCCCGGGGCCTCTTTCCGATACCCTCTGGGGCTGCCTGTGTATTTTCGTGCTGCCCTCCACTGACCAGCTTATGATCCTATTGAGGTGCATTGCCTGGTAATATTTTTCGAAATCGGGGAGCGCCAGCCCCCTCGGAGTTTGAGCAGCGTCAATTGGGAATGGGCTATGCGCGGAGATCTGCCCTTCCATACGAACTTGCAGACCTCCGACTTCAGGGTAGAGAAGAATGAATCTGGTGCCGGTATCAGCACTGTCTGGAATATGAAGAGGAGTTTGGGTAGCAGCGTCATCTTGATCGCGTTCACCCTGCCTAGCCAGGAGATATAGTATGAGTCCCACGTGCGTAGTTCTTCTATAGCCTTTTTTGGATAGGGATGTAGTTATGGGTATATAGATCTGCCGGGTTCGGTGTTAGCCAGACTCGCAGGTATCGCATGTGTTGGCCGCACCAGCGATATGGGTATTGTCGCTGGAGTGCCTGTCTGAGTGTGTGGTTGATGGAGAGAGCAAGGATTTCTGAGTTCGAAAAGTTAATTTGGAGGTTCGAAACTCGCCCATACGTTTCGAATTCCGACTGGATGGCTTGCAAGGTCGATTCTGTGGTCGTGACTATGAATAGGAGGTCGTCCGCGTAGGCCAGGGTTTTGTGATGTGCCCGTCCAATTTTTATCCCTTGTATGTCGTCATTATGTCTGATTCTGTTTAGGAAGGGTTCTAATGTCAGTGCGAAGAGCAGGGGTGATAGTGGGATCTGGAATGGGTCTGTCAGTGCTCCGTTGATCCGAATGTGGGCTGTTGGACGTGGTAGTTTGGTCCGACGCCGAGATTCTGGAGTGTCCCGAACATGAGGTCCCAGTCCACTCTGTCGAACGCTTTTTCAGCGTCAGTGGACAGGAGGAGTGCTGGGGTCTTCAGCGATCTGGCGTGGGCTATGATGTTCAGGGCTCTGATGGTGTTGTCCCTTACCTCTCTCCCTGGGATGAATCCCGTATGGTCCGGGTGTACTGTTGCGGGTAGTAGTGGTGGAAGGCGCGCCGCCAGGACACTTGCCAGGAGTTTGAGGTCCGTGTTCAAGACTGAGATCGGGCGATAGCTTGGGCATAGTGTAGGGTATTTACCTTCCTTAGGTAGAAGGGTGATGTTTGCGGCTGTGAACTGAGCCGTTGGCGTGGCCCCTTCTAGGATGGAGTTAAGAACCGTTTGCAGTTTCAGGAGGAGGTCTGTAGAGAAGGTCTTATAGTACGTGAGGGGGTGGCCATCAGGTCCTGGTGCCTTGCCTGTCTTTGCCCTTTAATGGCGTGTGCCAGTTCCTCGGTTGAGATGGGCGTTTCCAGGTTCTCCCGGTCAACGTCTTCCAGTCTGGGTTCGTTTGCAGTGTCCAGGTATCGCTGGATCTCATCGAGCTTATGGGGACGCGGCCCCTCCGGTGCGTCTTGGCGCAGGTGGTATAAACCTTGTTAGTAGGAGAGAAACGTGGATGAAATTTGGTCCGGGAGATGTAGGTGTTGCTGTTGCGGGCCCTTGATTTTCGGGATGTATAGCTGGGGCTTGCGCTGTTTTAGGAGATTTGCCAGTAGCCTCCCACATTTGTTCCCGTATTCATATATTACGTGTTTAAAGTGTTGGTATGAGCGCTGTATCGAGCGGTTCAGGAGTGTGGAGAGTTGTTCTCTTTTGATGAGCAGGTGTCACGGTAATATACCCCAACACGCAGGAATAGTTCACAGTCAAGAGACAAGAAACAGTGTTCGTCTTACCGGACCTTAGAATGGCCGGACTAGGACGAGAGAAAGACAGAGTCAGAACAAGCCGAGGTCAAGGGAACTGAGAGACAGCGTAACGTAGAACAAGCCGAGGACTGGTACACAGAGGACAAAACAGCGGATAAGCAAGCAAGGATAAGGAGAGAGCGGAGTCAGGAACAAAGCCAAGGTCAAGCACCAAAAAACCAACTGAACGATACAAGCACTAAAGGGAACTGGACAGAAACCACGATAGGGCAAAGAGCAAGGGAAACAGGTGAGTATAAATACCCTTAAGGTTCACTTTGATTGGCCCCTGTCATATCCACGCCCCCAAAACGTGAGTGTATGGGGAATGTGGCCTGACAGGGGCCAATGGGAGACTGATTCTAATTTAGTCTCCCACTGTCCCTTTAAGAGCGCGCCCGAGACGCGCGGCGCGCTCTTAGTGTCGGGCGGGACATGTGACCGCTTCTCGCGGTCACTGCCCGCCTGACTGATCCCATCGTAGGCTGAGCCGCGCGCGGCTCGTGCAGGAGCAGGACCGCGCGCGGCGAGAAGGGAGGACCCCGGCCGGCCCCTGGAGAGGGTAAGTACCGCTACAGCAGGTCCCTGTAGATCTCCGCGTCCGTTTGTGTCTGGCTTCCAGGGCTGCGATCTCCTTACTGAGGGTTCGTCTGACTAGGGGGTAGTGGGTATGTGTGTTTATATGCTGTTGTAGTTGTACCTGAGTGTGTGGCCAAGTGAATCGTGGATCTTACTGCAATGTCTGAACCTAGTTCGGTGTAGGATAATGGACAAATGTCCCGGTTTTCAGGCTCCCTGCTCCGGCTTTGTGCTGGAGTCGGGTCTGATCCGAGATTGGAGTCTCACCCCCTAAGTGGGGGATCGCTATGTCCTGTTCCTGTGGAGGCGGCGGGTTGCCGGGCTCGGATGATGGGCCCTGCCCTGTTCTGTTATAGTCTGCTATAAAGTAAACTCGTCAGAGAAGTTTGTCTGCTGTTTGGATTATGTGGGTATCTGTCTCCTATGTGGCCTTGGGTCTAACTGGTCTGCTGCACCTTCCGATGTGGTGCATGTGTGGGTCGTCTGCTGCCTGTGGTTGGTTTCGTGGCAACGGGTCTAGTTCGGCTTGCGTTTATCTGCCTTGGCGGTGTCAGCGTCTAGGTCTCTGGGGGTTCCCGTGTCAGATTTCGGGGTTTGGGTTTGCGGCCGTGTGTTTAGGGCGGGTGTTGAACTCTAGCTCCCATGTTTATTTTGGCGTGCTGTATGTGATGGGCCTTTGTGTGTCCCCGGGGAGGGGGCTGTTGGGCTCGGGAGTCCTGTTGGTGGCAGGATCCGCCTGTATGTTTGTCTGTGGTCATTCTGCGTTGCGAGGCTGAGTGGGGATGAGGGGGGGAGGGGCCTAGCTTGTTACTTTGTGTCTTTGCGGCCGTCTCCCCTGCCATGGCCATTGTGGGAGTTGGCAGCGTCGCATGGGTGTGTTTGGGAATGGTGCGTCGTGTGCAGTAGCATTCTGGAGTTGACGTGTGCGACCCCAGTGATTATGTATATATGCTGCCGAGGAACCGGTTTTTCGACTGAGGCTGCCTGCGTCTATTCCCTCCCCCTTTTCTGCTAGGGCCTGTCTCAACCCCCATTGTCTGTGTAGTGCTGTGCGGCTGGGCTCACAAGCTTTCGCCTCTTTTCAGTTGTTGTGCCTGCAGTAGTAGTTAGGCCCTCGAGTTGCAAAGATGTGAATATTTTTACCCTCATCTGTGTAATATCAGTGGTAGTGTGTGCTCGAGTAGTGCGTTATAGTTAGCTGCTGTCAGTAGACAATGGTGGGTCCTAGCCGTTCGTCGCGTGGGCGTGCCGTGTGCGGTGGTGCATTAAAGGGTCCTCCCCTCCCACTCCTCCCCCACCCCCCTTTTGCGAATGTGTTGAAATTTCAAAACTTTGTGTGGTGTTTGAGCTATCGTGTCCTGTTGGGGTCTCTGGGCTTTGGGTACTGGTCTATTCACATGTGCAAATAGGTATCAGCTAAAGCCAGGCAAGTGTTGAGCCTTTGTTTCTTCTACGAGCATATCTTCCACGGCAATCCTAGGGAGAGCATCCTGGTAACCCTTCCCACCTCCCGTTCCCTCCCCCCCCATGTCTGCTTCCTCCCCACTATCCCCCCTTTTGCGAATGTGTTGAAATTTCAAAACTTTGTGTGGTGTTTGAGCTATCGTGTCTGTAGCGGATTGGTACCGGGCTGTCCCACGACATGTATGAGAATAAGTGTATTTGGTCATATGGCTGGTTTAATGTGTATGTACATGTATAGAAAGCATGGTATCCGGGTATAATGACAGTTAAATGTATGTAAAAGAATTGTATTCCTCTAGTTGTTCGGTAGAATCATTCAAATAAAACAAGGGAATGAAACTACCAAACAACCAGACCACCCAGGAATGAGTGTGCCTCCAATTACCGTTTGCAACAATGTTGCAAACAGGTAATTGGCAATCAGTGCAGTGTGGTCTTTGTCCTCTGGGTGGCCGCCATTCGGGAAACAAACACGTGGCGGCGGCCATCTTAAACTACCGAACAGCGGTGTTTTGCCGTCGAGTGTCTGGAACTAAAATCGGACACTTGACTAGGCAAACACCGCTGAGACCTCCATACTTCCAGAAATTCGTATGGAAACTACCGAATGACCCGCCGTTCGGTAGAAAGAGCCCCATAAACAAGGGAATTCATTCAAACCCTCTCCAGGCTCTATAACACAGGCAATTCGCCTGTTTTCATTCCCTTGTTTGTGACCGACCGCAGGGCCAAAATGCATGGAACTGTTTTCGGATACTTTACCCATGCGGTCGGTCAAATCTTTGGAACCCCATATCTCACGAACCATTCATCCGAATGGGCTAATTTTTAAGTATGTTGGTCCCCCAGAATAGAGCTATCTGGGGATGTTGGATTTGTGGATGTACCCCAAGTATTTAGGGTACATCCAAAACTCGGGGAAAACTGTGTACACAATAAGGGGATTATGATGCTAGAGGAGGGGAGGAGATCTGTGGGAGGTTACTACTTAGAGATTGGATAATGTCTTAAGTGATAGAACCTCCTCCCTTGCATGGGAGAGGGCTTTATAAGGAACTGTGGAATAAAGCTTGTCAGTCTACTCCTGAAACTGTGTGTCGTCCAGTTATTGGGATTGCGATGGGGATACTGCTGTATTACTTTACCTGCTGGAAACCTTGCCTATGGACTTAACATCACCTTGTTCCTGAGCCTCACTGGAATCTCTAGTGGAGAATAGCTGTGCAAGATCGGCTCTCCGCTACATTGGTTGGCAGCGCTGGGATCCAAACTCACAGAGGAACAAGCGTAAATGGAGTACGGATGGAGATTGATTTTTCTGCGCTAAAACGCTCCACGCTAAAGGACCTCCTAGAGGCAAGGGGTATACAAGCCAGCAATAAGAAGAAAGCAGTACTTGTTACAGAACTCATGGCAGAGTACAGAATGGAGGGCGATTCAGTTCCGGCACAGAGGGAGCCGGGAGGAACACCACAAGGATCGGAATTCCAGAGGCAGGTTCAGTTCAGGCTATCCTTTTATGGGGAAAACCCCCCAACAGAAATTGTTACCAGGACAATGGCCGAGGTACAAGAATTCATCCTAAGGACACAGGCACCAGAACAAAGCTCTGCAATTAATGTGCCACAGGAAGGTAAGCCTAAAATACCATACCAGGCTTTTAAAACATATGTGGAGGCAGAGGAAGATATAGACGCTTTCCTGCAAGACTTTGAAAGACTGTGTGCACTGCATAAAATTAACGCAGAGGACTGGGTACCTATTTTGGCCGGAAGGTTAACCGGGAGGGCAGCAGAGGCATATCGGACTGTACCTAATGACGAAATAAGGAATTACAGTAAAGTGAAAGAAATTATACTCGCCAGGTATGCTATAACACCCGAGGCATACCGGCGGAGGTTCCGGGATCTAAAGAAAACAGAGAAGGACTCGCACGCAGAGTGGGCATGCCGATTACAGGGGGCAGCGCTCGGGTGGGTGCAAGCTAGCAAGGCACGTTCTATGGAGGATGTAATACAAATGTTGCTGATGGAGCAGTTCTATGAGGGAGTAACCAATGAGGTCCAGGAATGGGTAAGGGACAGAAACCCTACTTCCCTTACCGAGGCGGCTAGGAAAGCGGATGACTACCTGGATGCACGCAGGTCACAAAAACCTGCAGCTCCAAAAGCAACCTTTAAAACATTCGGGGGAAACAACTACACCCCAGCTCCACCGAGACCGCTACCACCACCTCCACCACCCGCTGCACAGCCCCGGTTCCGACAACCCACCGCTGGCCCCTGTCATCACTGCCAGAAGTGGGGACATTATAAAAGGGAATGCCCACAGCTACGGGACCGTTCCACCTGGATTCGTCCAGGCCCACCTCCACCCAGGGCGGCCGCAGCCCACCACTACCAGGACCTAGTCACCACCCCATATGGTTCCGCAGTCCCCATTACTACTGTGGAACAATGGGAGGTACTGCACGAGGCAGATCCGGTCCAGGCCAATGTGGATAATCTACGGCACCATCGACAGACGGTATATCTGAATGGTACAGCAGTCCGGGGATTACGAGATTCGGGAGCCACCATCACTTTGGTACAGAGCCACCTGATTTCAGATCAGGCAAAACTGAACAAAACTGTTGCCGTCCGGGTAGCTGGGGGAGCAGTGTACCGGCTACCTACAGCAAGGGTACATTTACATTGGGGAGCGGGGGCAGGGGAAGTGGAGGTGGGGTTGATGCCACATTTACCGGCGGAGGTTTTATTGGGGAACGATCTGGGGAGGCTCACTTCTGCTTTTGAGCCCCAGTCACCCACCACAGGAGAGGTCAACCCTGTAGTCACCCGACAACAGGCCCGCACCCAGGACCACAACACACTGCCGGAGGTCCAGGTAAGCAACCCTACCCCCCCTCTAGAATGTGTCCCCTGGGCTCCACCTAATGAATTTGTAGCTGAAGTCGCAACAGACCCCACGCTTCAGGTGTATAGGGACAAGGTTGGCACGGGTTCCCCCGGGGCGGAGGGAGAGAAGTTTATCTGGGATAAACAACTTTTATACAGGGAAACAACCAAACAGATTACGGGGTTAGACCCGATAGCGAGGAGACAATTAGTGGTACCACAGCGGTACCGGGCTGAATTACTCCGGATAGCGCATGATATTCCGCTATCCGGACATCTAGGGGTTAGTCGCACCAGGTACAGACTAACCCAGAGTTTCTTCTGGCCAGGGATTAGCCAGGAAGTACGCAGATATTGCACGACTTGCGATACCTGCCAGAGAGTGGGAAAAAGGGGGGATCGCAGGAAGGCTAAACTTCACCCCTTACCCATAATAGAGGAACCTTTTAGCCGAATAGCGGTGGATCTGATAGGCCCCCTCAATAAAGTTAGCCCGTCAGGAAAACGGTATATTTTAACGGTCGTAGATTATGCCACCAGGTATCCAGAAGCAGTGGCTCTGACCAACATCCACGCTGAGACGGTCGCGGATGCCCTCATGCGGATATTCTCCCGGATGGGATTACCCAGGGAGATTATCTCGGATCAGGGTACCCAGTTTACCGCAGAATTCACCCAACACCTCTGGAGGATCTGTGGCATTAAGCCTATTATCAGCGCCCCTTACCACCCCCAGACGAACGGGCTCTGCGAACGATTCAATGGTACCTTGAAGCAGATGCTCCGAACCTTCGCAGAGACCCACAAGGACTGGGAACGATTCCTGCCGCACCTCCTATTTGCATACCGGGAGGTGCCGCAGGAATCCACAGGGTTCTCCCCGTTTGAATTATTGTTTGGAAGGAGGGTCCGAGGCCCATTGGATCTTATTAGAGAGCATTGGGAGGGAGACCGGAGCACAGATGGCACTCCCATCCTACCATATGTGTTGGCCTTTCGGGACCGCCTAGAAGCGTTGACCAAGACGGTACGGGAAAACCTTCAGGAGGCCCAGACCCGCCAGCGTACATGGTATGATCGGGGAGCCAGGGACCGTAGCTTTCAGGTCGGGCAGAAGGTACTAATTTTAAAACCTGTCCGACATGATAAGTTACAGGCCGCCTGGCAGGGCCCATATAAGGTGGTGGAGCAAAGATGCGATACCACCTATATTATCGGCCCCTGCACAGGGACTGGGGGGCGACGCATGCTCCATGTGAACATGCTGAAGCCCTACCACGAGCGTACTGAGGAGGTAACCGCCATCTGTGCCCCTAACACGGAAGAGTTTGACAGCTTACCCCTCCCCGATTTGCTGGGGGATGGGCAGCTGTCCGGAGATTTAGGGGAGGTTACGCTGGGAGATCGGCTGAGCCCACAGGAGCGGATCGAGGTACAGCAACTATTGGAAGAGAAACGCGACACGTTCTCTAATGTACCTGGATACACGCCTCTGGCAACTCACCGGGTCGAGACCCCAGGGCAACTACCCATGCGCCAGACGCCATACCGCATTCCAGAAGCGGTATGGGCAAACATGCGTAAGGAGATCGACGAAATGCTCCAACTGGGGGTGATTGAACCCTCAGACAGTCCTTGGGCATCTCCTGTAGTCCTGGTACCAAAGCGAGACGGTACGACCCGCTTCTGCGTGGACTATAGGAGATTGAACGAGAAGACTGTATCTGACGCCTATCCGATGCCCCGGATAGACGAGTTACTGGACAGAATGGCCAGGGGCCAATACCTCACCACTATTGACTTGTGTAAAGGGTATTGGCAAATCCCCCTGGCCCCAGACGCCATCCCGAAGTCGGCCTTTGTCACCCCATTTGGCTTGTACCAGTTTAAGGTCATGCCATTTGGGATGAAAAACGCCCCAGCCACCTTCCAAAGGATGGTGGATCGTCTCCTAGATGGATTCCAGGACTATACATGTGCCTACCTGGACGATATTGCTATTTTTAGCAATACGTGGCAGGAACACTTAGCTCACATCGGAGCTGTACTAGATAGGATAAGGGAAGCAGGTCTGACCTTGAAGCCGGCCAAGTGTAGTATCGGCATGGCTGAGGTACAATACCTGGGACATAGAGTAGGGTGCGGTAAACAAAAACCCGAACCCGCCAAAGTAGAGGCTGTAGCCCAGTGGCCCACCCCTAGGACTAAGACCCAGGTTTTAGCGTTTCTAGGGACAGCAGGGTATTACCGGAAGTTTGTTCCCAATTATAGCGCCCTGGCCAAACCCCTCACTGACCTGACCCGTAAGAACCTTCCCCGCCAAGTAAACTGGACCCCGGAGTGTGAGCAGGCATTCCAACAATTGAAAAATGCACTGATAAATGCCCCTGTCTTGGCAGCTCCCAATCCAACTAAACGTTTTCTTGTTCACACAGACGCTTCTATGTTTGGATTGGGGGCAGTACTGAGTCAAGTCGGGGCCGATGGCGGGGAACATCCAGTGGCTTACATCAGTCGCAAACTGTTACCTCGAGAAGTAAGCTACGCCGCCATCGAAAAGGAATGCCTGGCTGTGGTGTGGGCCCTAAAGAAGCTACAACCCTATTTATATGGACAGCCCTTTTCCTTGCTCACGGATCACAACCCGTTAGTCTGGCTGAACCGGGTGGCTGGAGACAACGCCAGGCTGCTGCGCTGGAGTTTGGCGCTACAGCCTTTTGACTTTAATATCCAGTACCGGCCGGGTAAGCAGAATGGAAATGCTGACGGGTTGTCAAGACAAACTGACTTAGAGAAATGATCCGTGAGCCCCCGGACATCCCCAAGCCGATCCGTGTTGGATCAGACTGTGTATGCCGGCTTGTGGGCAAGGGGGAGCAGTGTAGCGGATTGGTACCGGGCTGTCCCACGACATGTATGAGAATAAGTGTATTTGGTCATATGGCTGGTTTAATGTGTATGTACATGTATAGAAAGCATGGTATCCGGGTATAATGACAGTTAAATGTATGTAAAAGAATTGTATTCCTCTAGTTGTTCGGTAGAATCATTCAAATAAAACAAGGGAATGAAACTACCAAACAACCAGACCACCCAGGAATGAGTGTGCCTCCAATTACCGTTTGCAACAATGTTGCAAACAGGTAATTGGCAATCAGTGCAGTGTGGTCTTTGTCCTCTGGGTGGCCGCCATTCGGGAAACAAACACGTGGCGGCGGCCATCTTAAACTACCGAACAGCGGTGTTTTGCCGTCGAGTGTCTGGAACTAAAATCGGACACTTGACTAGGCAAACACCGCTGAGACCTCCATACTTCCAGAAATTCGTATGGAAACTACCGAATGACCCGCCGTTCGGTAGAAAGAGCCCCATAAACAAGGGAATTCATTCAAACCCTCTCCAGGCTCTATAACACAGGCAATTCGCCTGTTTTCATTCCCTTGTTTGTGACCGACCGCAGGGCCAAAATGCATGGAACTGTTTTCGGATACTTTACCCATGCGGTCGGTCAAATCTTTGGAACCCCATATCTCACGAACCATTCATCCGAATGGGCTAATTTTTAAGTATGTTGGTCCCCCAGAATAGAGCTATCTGGGGATGTTGGATTTGTGGATGTACCCCAAGTATTTAGGGTACATCCAAAACTCGGGGAAAACTGTGTACACAATAAGGGGATTATGATGCTAGAGGAGGGGAGGAGATCTGTGGGAGGTTACTACTTAGAGATTGGATAATGTCTTAAGTGATAGAACCTCCTCCCTTGCATGGGAGAGGGCTTTATAAGGAACTGTGGAATAAAGCTTGTCAGTCTACTCCTGAAACTGTGTGTCGTCCAGTTATTGGGATTGCGATGGGGATACTGCTGTATTACTTTACCTGCTGGAAACCTTGCCTATGGACTTAACATCACCTTGTTCCTGAGCCTCACTGGAATCTCTAGTGGAGAATAGCTGTGCAAGATCGGCTCTCCGCTACAGTGTCCTGTTGGGGTCTCTGGGCTTTGGGTACTGGTCTATTCACATGTGCAAATAGGTATCAGCTAAAGCCATGCAAGTGTTGAGCCTTTGTTTCTTCTACGAGCATATCTTCCACGGCAATCCTAGGGAGAGCATCCTGGTAACCCTTCCCACCTCCCGTTCCCTCTCCCCCCATGTCTGCTTCCTCCCCACCCTCCCCCCCACCCTAGTGTCCTCCCCCCCACCCTAGTGTCCTCCCCATGTATGTCCGCGCTGTAGAGGTGATCCATGCGTCCCGTCCCCCTCCCAAAAGCTGTCGGATCCCATGTTGTACGCGGGGCAACAATATGGCTTATCTCTTTATGCTGGCCCAGTGTCTTGTGTATACTGCTCCCCCCCCCCCTTTCCCCATAAGTTAAGTTCAAGATCAGTCATTCGTCCCCATGTAGCATACTCACGGTCCGTCGTGTTAGTCTGCGATGAAGTGGATCCCCTTTTTGCCGCCAAGGCAGTGCGGTACAGGTTTACATCTCGTGTCTGGCTTGGCCAGGGCGCCCACCACAGTGGCGTTGTGGCTGGGGTCTTTGCTGGCCCGGGTCGCGTCCTTGCGGCTGCTGGGGTCTGTTAGGTTGTAAGAGGAACGACCTCGCCAGCCAGTTGGGGACCGCCACCGGTGGGAGACCCAGGGTGCGCATAAATGTAGGGACGTCGTCTGGTTTCCGTATCGTAAGGTAATCCGGGCCGTGTCGGGCTGAGAGGGAGAAGGGGTATCCCCAGCGGTACTGTATGCCGGCATGTCGCAGGGCTGTGGTGATTGGGCGCAGGGCACGCCTGGCTTGAAGTGTGTAGCGGGAAAGGTCTTGGTAAATTGCGATTGACTGGCCTTGCGTCTTGCTGTGCGCAGAATTTCTTCCTTCAATTGAAAATTATCCAGGCAACACACTATATCTCTGGGCTGATCCTCCAGTGTGGGTGGAGGTCGCAATGCTCGGTGGGCCCTGACTAGGCCCTGTTTGGGCATGTTCTGATTGCCCAATACCTGGCTGAAGATCTGTCTCAGGAGCTCCGGGATGTTTTTGGCTGGGCCCCCCTCTCTTACTCCGCGGACTCGCAGGTTCATCCTGCGTCCGCGATTATCTTAATCGTCCACCCACATGGTTAGGTGGGCCATGTCGGCTTCTTGGGTGGTAACTGCGGTATTGGTTTGCTCAAGGTCTGTGCGGAGCGCCCTGGTTTCAGCCTCCACCACAGACATTCGTGCCTCCACGTTCGACAGGTCTGCCCTCAGTAGGGCCACTTCCTCTCGGACCACTCGGCCCAGGCGGTCGGAGAGGGCTTCGAAGTCTGCCTTGGTAAGGAGATTAGGCAGTATCGCCCTCCACTCACCGTCCGGTTGTAGCTGTTGTTCCGATAGCAGGGAGGGCGTCGGTGAGAATCTCGGTGGGGTAGAGAGAGAGGAGTCCCTGGTCAGGCTTGCGGCCTCCATCTCGCGCTGCGGCATCCTGTCGCGGGCCGTGGAGTGCAGGAAGGACCTGATAGATTGCTCTCCTCCCGGTCCCGTCGATCTTGGGGTGCCGGCGACGTCTGCCAATCTTTTGCGACCCATCTGGGTTCTTAGCGGTATGTGAGGTGAGCAGTTTAAGCTGTATGTTCGCGGGTGCCACGAGGAACTGAGCGCTTATGCGGCCATATTCTCCGGCTGCTGGACACGCCCCCCCGATCTAGGTCAACTTTGGATCTGGATAGTCCATTGTAAAGGGGATTTCTGCGTCTTTAACCCCTTAAGGACCAGACTTCTGGAATAAAATGGAATCATGACATGTCACACATGTCATGTGTCCTTAAGGGGTTAAACTTATAAATTGGAGACTCTCTGG
The DNA here is from genome assembly GCF_036172605.1 of Pelobates fuscus. NCBI lineage: Eukaryota > Metazoa > Chordata > Amphibia > Anura > Pelobatidae > Pelobates > Pelobates fuscus. Next base: position 21,263,271 of record NC_086317.1, read on the forward strand.
TGACTGTTTGGACCATTTGTTTTATTAATTATTGTTTTATTATTAATAAACAATTAATAATTAAATGTGATGTAATGTGTCAATTGCCACAGACATCACATATGGAATATAAAAAAAAAATCGATAGTGATCTTTTTTTATTTGCAAATTACGTGGCAGCGAAAGAGAATTTTTTTATTTTGTACGTTAGTTTACCGTCACACCTGCTCAATATAATTTTTAATATCAAACAGAATAGATTATAAAAGCACACAATTAAAAAGCAGATTATAAAACACTATTAAGAATAAATAGGAGAAATAAGGATGTTTGCAGGATGTTTAACTAGGGCAAGTCTTTTATTGAAGTACAGAAAAACAACTGATTACTTTCTAATTATGAACATCAGAAAGGGGAAACATTATTATATTATATCTGCAAGATATAATTTAAATGTACGGTAAGCGGTCACAGGCGGGTTTATTTTAATTTTTTTTTTCAATTCAATAGCTAGTTAAAACAAAATAAAGGTCATTTAAAATAAATAAAAATGTAAAAAAAAAATGGTAATTTCATCATTTGCATTGGCCTTGATTTAAAGGAACATTTTGTGACAGGAATGGAAATGTTTATTCCTGTCACTATAAGTTAAAGTAGTTGTTTGGGTCCGTGGCTTCCCCGTTGCCCCTTCCACCTTTTTGCCAACGCTGCGTGGGTCTCCTTGCGGCTGGCCCTGCAACCACTCCGCCTCCTTGGAAAGCAATAGGAGGCTATTGAATCAATGCATCTCTATGAGTAGCCGCTACAGCTTATTGTACCGTTTACTGTAGTGGTTATGGTGCTAGATGGAGCCACGTCTTGTTTTTCTTACACCATTTTCAAGCACATATCCTCAGCCTCCTCCCCCCTCATTATTTGTGCCGATTAGCAGGACACAGATGCAATTAATCTCCATGAACCTCTTTCTCAGTTCCTAATTGAGCTAGTTTTTACCTAAAAAGAAAGCTTTTATATAAATCGGGCCTCTTCAAACATATATGAAAAACAATACTAATCTGAACCAGAAAAATAAATCAATGATAACATAATGTATTTATGGTAAGGCGTAGGTACGTACGTGCTTTTATTACCAGGAAAAGGTCATTTCAATAGAAATTACACTGTAAAAATTTAACTTAGCGCAACTTAAAACATTAACAAAAAAATAACCTGTAATTTGTGTTAACCCTCTCTTTTAACCCCTTAAGGACACATGACATGTGTGACAAGTCATGATTCTCTTTTATTCCAGAAGTTTGGTCCTTAAGGGGTTAAATTTATTTTAAAGCTGTAGCAATTGCCATCACACTGCAATATGAGATGCAGGAACATTAGGGGACATTTCTCAAATAGTGTATGTTCTAAAAGTGCTGTAAAGTATTAAAAGGGGGACAATCACCATTGACGCCCCAACAGACATTTCAAGTATTGTTTTGATTAAAATCATCTATTTATTAATGCAGGGCCAAAGTGCTCTACGATGGGAAAAAAAGGAGTGTTAGATACAAAGAAAAGATCTTATAATAACGAAGGACACTGAACGAACCTGGAGCTTTGCAGTTTCAGGACGGAGCAGTCTGGATTTCTACATTTAATTTTATTTTTGAGTCCCCGTGAACATACTTGCTAAATTTAGATGATAAGTAAATGGAATACAGACACTCCTCACTTACAGACCGGGTACCCTTCCAACGACCCGGTCGTAGGACGAATTTGACGGTAAGTGAGGAGTTAAGGGATTCCCTGCTCTGGAGCGTTCGTCTATGTTTCGGGGAAGTTTTCCCGAACATAGACATGCGCTCCAGAGCAGGGAATCCCCACGAAGGCTGGCACTTACGCCTGGCCGTAAGTGCGAGCCGTCGTAAAACAGGTAGCTCGCTAAATGAGGACCACCTGTAGTACAAATTCTGAGAAGTAGCAGCAATATAACTGTTAGGGTCAATTGTATTGCTTTGGCTTGATTCATCAGATTATATATATAATGATTAGAGACTTTTTAGCCGTATCAGTGAAATGTTTTAAAATGCTGGGTAGGGGCTTCTCTGCTTTAAAAAAAAGTATTCCACCCCACACTAAGTTATGCTGAGCACGTTTGCTTATCTCCCCCTAACATACAGAATTGTACGTGATGTATTGGAATTGCTTGGTTTGCGATGAATACTGTTGCAATCTGCGATTGGCTGAATAAAGTGTAACACCCTAGACTAAAAAATCTATATATCTCCTTTGCTGGGAGGGGAAAATATAAGGGCTTGATGAAATACATTGCGTTGGTGTGTGTGTTATTTCTGACAGGCCTTTTCCCAGATCTGAGAAAGATAAGAAGGAAATGAGACCTGAAAGACCTGAAAAATATCCAGTCTTACAATCACCTTTAATTATAGGTCAATAGGTCAGCAAACAAGAGGACTTTAGTTCTGTAATACTGTGTGAACCTTGCTCTTAAAATAAAGAAACAAAAAATCAATGTACCCGATGTCTGTGCTTTTGTTTAATTTGCGTATAGATATGGGTTAATAGTTCTGCTGTGTGGCAGCAAACATAATGTTCCATCAGGAAATCGGTTTGAATTTAGGGCATGATTAGAGATTGTAAAATGGGTTAGTAATGTTATTTTAAAAAAAATAAAAAAAAATTCAGAAGTAAGCTTTTTTTTTTTTTTAAGTTAAAGGGACAATGCAGGATTGTATTCTCATCTGTACAGATTCTGTTCAGTGATCACCAGCTCAACTGAAATGTCTTGAGATTGGTTGAATGATGACTCTATTAAAGCAGAACTGTCACGCATGACTTTATGGCACGACCTGAAAAGCTATCTTAAAGTTATCTATGGGCTGCGTGATTTATTTCTTGAGATGCAGCTGGGGCGGCATACCCTCTCGAGGATGGTTTACTACTGCCCTTCCTAGTTGTGCCCAGTTCTAGAGTGCTTAGAGCTGCTAGCGAGTGATTATAGTCACTTGCAGAAGGGCAATTGTGGTATCACCCAAACACTAGTTGAGACTTAGTGAAGGATGAACAAGAACTGTTTATTTCAGGCAAGATACATGGTATTTATGCACAGAGGGGGTCTACATTCAAAGTAACATGAAAACATAAGCCCACCCAGGCGTCGTGTCTGGGAGATAATGTTATCGCCCGGAGACAGCAAGCCGAACACACCAAAACCACAAAATTACACACAATACAGTAATGCATATCCACATGCCATAAATCCCCAAATAGCTCCTGATCCCAGCTATGATCCCTGCAAATAGCGGAGTTATTGGATGTACAGAGACCGAGAAATCGTCGTACAAAGTCTGGGCTTGAGGCTCTGTACATACCCAAAAATAGCTCCACAGAATCACTTGGTTTTGGCCGGTGGATTCAAATTTGCACCAATCGGCACTCAGGGAGGAGAGGCGTCTCGCCGGCCAATCGGTAGAAAGGGCGCGAAACCAGTCTGAATGGTAGCCCTTCTTCTATTGGCTGGCACAGACTTCCAGGCGGCCAGTGGGACTCTGGGGCCATGAAGTCGACCCATAGTTCCAGGGGGCTCAGGTCTCTCTCCAGTGGATATCTTTGAGTAAACTGCAGATAAATTCATCATACAAGGGTCGTGTAATGTTTTGTGAGTTTTTTATTTTCAATTTTCTGTCCTTTGCAAGTTTTCTTTTGAATGCATTCCTTCCATAAGATATAACAAACAAGTGGGGGGAATTAACTGAAGCTGGTCGAGTTATCTCAAGCCTGGAGGGCATAAACACTATACATAAAATATAATTCAAACAAAATTATATTAAAATGTGGTCATCACACAATAAAATCACATGTTTTAAGAAAAAGCATTACATCTCGAAAAATATTACTTTTTTTGACGACTGTGTAAACAGGCTATGGAAGTTCTTCTTTAGCTCAAGTTTTTTTTACCAACCTAAAAGAACACTCCAAGTACCATAACTACTACAACTACTACTGTTGTGGTTATGGTGCCAGGAGTGCCTTGACACCCAACAATCTGAGCCTCCCAGGAGCCACACCCTGCCTTAACTAAAGCTGGAAGCTCACTGCCTGAGTCAAGCCTCCAGAGTAATAATACACATCAAGAAGAAACTCTCAGCCGTCTGCAGAGTAATAACATACAGCAAGAAGAAACACTCAGTCACCTCCAGAGTAATAATACACAGTAAGAGGAAACCCTCAGTCACCTCCAGAGTAATAATACACAGTAAGAGGTGTGGCGAAACCAACCTCGCCACTGGGCCCTGGAGAAGCCTGTTTGCTAGCCTCCTACCTACTGACTATGGCCCCTGGGTTATTTGGGGCATATTGTACTGTATATTGCTGCTACTGGCCCTTTTAACAGCATCTATGGACATATTGGGACTTTTGGGACTACTGTCCCTTTAAGACTGTGCTACATATTCTAGTGTACTGCCTGTAATATTATATGTGTATTTGTGTGTTAAGTTTAACCTGGGATATGTATGCAGCATTCACCTGATTGTTCGGTAGAATCACTCCACTTATTATATTGAGTGAAACTACCGAACAACCAGACCACCCAGGAATAAGTGTGCCTCCAATTACAGTTTGCAACAATGTTGCAAACGGGTAATTGGCAATCAGTGTAATGTATTCTTTGTCCTCTGGGTGGCCGCCATTCGGGAAACAAACACGTGGCGGCGGCCATCTTAAACTACCGAACAGCGGTGTTTTGCCGTCGAGTGTCTGGAACTAAAATCGGACACTTGACTAGGCAAACACCGCTGAGACCTCCATACTTCCAGAAATTCGTATGGAAACTACCGAATGACCCGCCGTTCGGTAGAAAGAACCCCATAAACAAGGGAATTAATTCAAACCCTCTCCAGGCTCTATAACACAGGCAATTCGCCTGTTTTCATTCCCTTGTTTGTGACCGACCGCAGGGCCAAAATGCATGGAACTGTTTTCGGATACTTTACCCATGCGGTCGGTCAAATCTTTGGAACCCCATATCTCACGAACCATTCATCCGAATTACTTGAATTTTGGATATGTTGTCCCCCTGAATAAGGGCTATCCAGCGATGCTGGATTTAAAGGTGTACCCCCGGGTTTTGGGGTACATCCAGAACTTGGCTGAAAAAGTGTACCGGATAATTGAGTTTAATGTTATCTGAGGGGAGGGGATGTGTGGGCTGAACCATGTATGTGATTGGTTATTTTATGCCTCCCCCTGGGTGTGGCCTGTATGTGGATTAGTGTAATAAAAGCCAGGCTGGATGAGCCAGTCCAGAGTTCCTGTTTTACCCTCAAAGTGATGTGTCGTCTCATTATTGGGGGAAGGATTTATTGTATGCTGTTCCAGTTGACTGCTAGGAGTACAAGCCTATTCATATGGTTCCTATTCAATGGTCTACAGCATTCATATGCTTGGGAGAATTTTAAAGGTTTCTCGGATTCGATGATTGTGGTGTCTGCCAGAGTGCTTGGAGTCCTCAGGAAGCACTAGGAGCATCCATTAACGGAGGTACCAAGTCGGGGTGCCAGGTGATCCGTTACATTGGTGGCAAGCGGTGGGATGGCGTCCTAGTGTGAGGTAAAGCAGCTCGGAGACACAGTTCATTTGGATTTACAAATTGAGGGCAACGCTAGCAGTCGTGCAGCGCCCCTGGGAGCAGACAAGTATGGAAGGTTCTGGCTCTGGAGATGATTGGCTGGCCGAGGTGAGGCAGCGAGTGGCCGAGTATGGGGATGATATACCCATGGAGACACGCCGGGTGATCTGGAACCAGGTCATGGCTGAGCGAAACACAAGGCTGGACCGAGAATTCCGGTTGGCGAAAGAGAGGAAGTATGCTCAGCAGCAGGAGCGTTACAGCAGCCGAGTAGAGGCTGCATCCGAGGAGGTTAGCGGTCTTTCCCTGAGGCGGCGGGAGGAACCCGAAGTGGGGGTCCTCATAGACTGGTCCTGTGAGGAACCACAACAGGCAGGTAGAGATGGGACCAAGGTCTCTCCACCGGGATGCTGGGCAGCCGGCCCAGATCCCCAGCAGCAGCCAGAGTTGCCAGGTGGGGAAGCAGGTGGCCCTTACTCACAAATGTTGAGGGGCCTCACGGATTGGTCCTGGGAAGACCCACAGATGGCAGGTGGAGATGGGACTGCGGTCTCTCTACCGGCCCTACAGGGATGCTGGGCAGTCGGCCCAGATCCCCAGCGGCAGTGTGCGTTACAGGGAGCTGAAAGTGCCGTTCTTGCTCCCCAGCGGCAGTCTACGGTGCAGGGAGAGGAGCCCGTTATCCCCTCTCCCCAGCGGTTGAAGGTGTGTAAGGGAGAGGAGTTTGTTATTCCCTCTCCCCAGCGGCAGCACAGCTCACCAAGGGGAGACAGTAAGCCCCTCACCAGCGCAGATGGGACCGTGGTCTCTGCGCCCTGCCTACAGGGAGTACAGAGGGTCAGCCCTGCTCCCCAGCGGCTGAAAGTGTGTAAGGGAGAGGAGTTTGTTACCCCCTCTCCCCAGCGGCAGCTTAGCACACCAAGGGGAGACAGTAAGCCCCACACCAGCGCAGATGGGACCGTGGTCTCTGCGCCCAAGTTACAGGGAGCTGAAGGGGCCGTCCTCCCTCCCCAGCGGCAGTGTGATTTGTTGGGAATTGGGAGCCCAGTCTCCATTCCCCAGCGGCAGAGTATCCAGCAGGGAATGGAGAGCCCAGCCCCCTTTCCCCCTCAGCAGGACTCTGTGCTGGGAGGAGAGACAGTCGGTCTCCCTCCGCAGAGACGGGAAGTATGTATGGGAGAGGAGATTGTTACCACCTCTCCCCAGTGGCGGATCATTAATGTACAGGGAATAGAGAGCCCAGTCTCCATTCCCCAGCGGCAGAGTGTTCTAATGGGAGAGGAGCTGGTTACCACCTCTCCCCAGCGGCAGCTTAATGTACCAGGGGGAGACTGTATGCCCCACACCTGTGCAGATGGGACAGTGGTCTCTGCACTTCCAGCACAGGGGGTAGGGACGGTCGGTCCTGCCCCCCCACGACAGGGCTGTTTAGCCAAAGGGGAGACAGTCGGTCTCCAGCAGCAGAGCTGTGTAACTCAAGGGGAGACAGTCGGTCTCCAGCAGCAGAGCGGTGTAACTCAAGGGGAGACAGTCGGTCTCCAGCAGCAGAGCTGCGCAGCTAAAGGGGAGACAGTCGGTCTCCAGCAACCAGGCTCCAACCAGACTACTCCTGTAGTAGTGCTGGCACCAGGGCAGAGTACCGCTGGTCTCTGCCCACTCAGCAACCCACCAAAACAGCCTACCAGTCCCCCACACAGCCGGGGTGAGGCACCTGGACCTGGACAAGTTTTTCCATTACTCAGGTGTAGTAACCATTCATTGTGGGTGGACTGTACTGCTGTTTCTGTTTTGTGGGTGGGCTGCTGGACTAACAAGGGCACTGACCGGCAAGAGGTCAGGTACCCTGTTAGTATGTTTGGAAAAGGGGAGAAATGTGGCGAAACCAACCTCGCCACTGGGCCCTGGAGAAGCCTGTTTGCTAGCCTCCTACCTACTGACTATGGCCCCTGGGTTATTTGGGGCATATTGTACTGTATATTGCTGCTACTGGCCCTTTTAACAGCATCTATGGACATATTGGGACTTTTGGGACTACTGTCCCTTTAAGACTGTGCTACATATTCTAGTGTACTGCCTGTAATATTATATGTGTATTTGTGTGTTAAGTTTAACCTGGGATATGTATGCAGCATTCACCTGATTGTTCGGTAGAATCACTCCACTTATTATATTGAGTGAAACTACCGAACAACCAGACCACCCAGGAATAAGTGTGCCTCCAATTACAGTTTGCAACAATGTTGCAAACGGGTAATTGGCAATCAGTGTAATGTATTCTTTGTCCTCTGGGTGGCCGCCATTCGGGAAACAAACACGTGGCGGCGGCCATCTTAAACTACCGAACAGCGGTGTTTTGCCGTCGAGTGTCTGGAACTAAAATCGGACACTTGACTAGGCAAACACCGCTGAGACCTCCATACTTCCAGAAATTCGTATGGAAACTACCGAATGACCCGCCGTTCGGTAGAAAGAACCCCATAAACAAGGGAATTAATTCAAACCCTCTCCAGGCTCTATAACACAGGCAATTCGCCTGTTTTCATTCCCTTGTTTGTGACCGACCGCAGGGCCAAAATGCATGGAACTGTTTTCGGATACTTTACCCATGCGGTCGGTCAAATCTTTGGAACCCCATATCTCACGAACCATTCATCCGAATTACTTGAATTTTGGATATGTTGTCCCCCTGAATAAGGGCTATCCAGCGATGCTGGATTTAAAGGTGTACCCCCGGGTTTTGGGGTACATCCAGAACTTGGCTGAAAAAGTGTACCGGATAATTGAGTTTAATGTTATCTGAGGGGAGGGGATGTGTGGGCTGAACCATGTATGTGATTGGTTATTTTATGCCTCCCCCTGGGTGTGGCCTGTATGTGGATTAGTGTAATAAAAGCCAGGCTGGATGAGCCAGTCCAGAGTTCCTGTTTTACCCTCAAAGTGATGTGTCGTCTCATTATTGGGGGAAGGATTTATTGTATGCTGTTCCAGTTGACTGCTAGGAGTACAAGCCTATTCATATGGTTCCTATTCAATGGTCTACAGCATTCATATGCTTGGGAGAATTTTAAAGGTTTCTCGGATTCGATGATTGTGGTGTCTGCCAGAGTGCTTGGAGTCCTCAGGAAGCACTAGGAGCATCCATTAACGGAGGTACCAAGTCGGGGTGCCAGGTGATCCGTTACAAGAGGAAACCCTCAGTCGCCTCCAGAGTAATAATACACAGTAAGAGGAAACCCTCAATCGCCTCCAGAGTAATAATAGACAGTAAGAGGAAACCCTCAGTCACCTCCAGAGTAATTATTATTATTTATTATTATTATTATTATTGCAATTTATATAGCGCCAACAGATTCCGTAGCGCTTTACAATATTAAGAAGGGGATTTAACTATAAATAGGACAATTACAAATACACTTACAGGAACAATAGGTTGAAGAGGACCCTGCTCGATCGAGCTTACATTCTATAGGAGGTGGGGTGTAAAACACATTAGGACAGGAATTTGCAATCAAATAAGGTGGACTGCCCTTTAGGAGAGGGCAAGAGACAGGTATGTGAGGTATTGGTTAGTCTTGGAGGCCATAAGCTTTCCTAAAGAGATGGGTTTTAAGGCACTTCTTAAAAGATGCAAGACTAGGGGAGAGTCTGATGGCGGTAGGCAGGCTATTCCATAGGAAGGGAGCCGCCCGCGAGAAGTCCTGCAAGCGCGAGTTGGCCGTACGAGTGCGGACAACGGACAGGAGGTGGTCACGGGCAGAGCGGAGAGACCGAGAAGGGACATACCTATGGATCTGTGAGGAGATATAAGAGGGGCTAGAGTTGTTCAGTGCTTTATAGGTGTGAGTAAGTACCTTGAATTGACTCCTATAGCATACAGGAAGCCAATGTAAGGACTGGCAGAGGGGTGAGGTGTGAGAGAAACGACTAGAGAGGAAAATCAGTCTAGCAGCAGCGTTCATTACGGACTGTAGGGGTGCAGTACGGCTTTTGGGAAGACCAATCAGGAGAGGGTTGCAATAATTCATGCGGGAAATTACTAGAGCATGGACAAGCTCCTTGGTAGTATCTGGTGCAAGAAAGGGGCGGATGCGGGCTATGTTTTTAAGATGAAATCTACAGGATTTGGCAACATGCTGGATGTGAGGCTCAAAGGTAAGACCAGAGTCAAGTATGACGCCAAGACAGCGCGCTTGCAAGGATGGACTGATGTTGGTACCACAAACTTGAAGGGACAGCGAAAGAGGAGGATCAGTATTAGGAGGAGGAAAGATAAGGAGCTCAGTTTTTGAGAGATTGAGTTTCAGAAAGCAGGAGGACATCCAGTCAGAGATGGAAGAAAGGCAAGCAGTGACACGTTGCAGGACGGCAGGGGAGAGGTCCGGGGAGGAGAGATATAGCTGGGTGTCATCAGCGTACAGGTGGTAGTGGAATCCAAAAGAGGTAATAAGTTTGCCAAGAGAGGCAGTATAAAGAGAAAATAGAAGGGGACCAAGGAGAGAGCCTTGGGGGACTCCAACCGAGACAGGACGAGTAATAATACACAGTAAGAGGAAACCCTCAGTCGCCTCCAGAGTAATAATAGACAGTAAGAGGAAACCCTCCGTCACCTCCAGAGTAATAATACACAGTAAGAGGAAACCCTCCGTCACCTCCAGAGTAATAATACACAGTAAGAGGAAACCCTCAGTAAACTCCAGAGTAATAATACACAGTAGGACCCTCAGTCGTCTCTAGAGTAATAATACACAGTAAGAGGAAACCCTCCGTCACCTCCAGAGTAATAATACACAGTAGGACCCTCAGTCGTCTCTAGAGTAATAATACACAGTAAGAGGAAACCCTCCGTCACCTCCAGAGTAATAATACACAGTAGGACCCTCAGTCGTCTCTAGAGTAATAATACACAGTAAGTGGAAACCCTCAGTCGCCTCCAGAGAAATAATACACTGTGAGAGGAAACCCTTAACCGTCTCCAGAGTAATAATACACAGTAAGTGGAAACCCACAGTCGCCTCCAGAGTAATAATACAAAGCAAGAGGAAACCCTCAGCCGTCTCCAGAGTAATAATACACAGCAGGAGGAAACCCTCAGTCGCCTCCAGAGTAATAATACACAGCAAGAGGAAATCCTTAACCGTATCCAGAGTAATAATACACAGCAAGAGGAAACCCTCAGTCGCCTCCAGAGTAATAATACACAGCAGGAGGAAACCCTCAGCCGCCTCCAGAGTAATAATACACAGCAAGTGGAAACCCTTAACCGTCTCCAGAGTAATAATACACAGAAAGAGGAAACCCTCAGTTGCCTCCAGAGTAATAATAGACAGCAAGAGGAAACCCTTAACCGCCTCCAGAGTAATAATACACAGCAAGAGGAAACCCTTAACCGCCTCCAGAGTAATAATACACAGCAAGAGGAAACCCATAGTCGTCTCCAGAGTAATAATACACAGCAAGAGGAAACCCTTAACCGTCTCCAGAGAAATAATACACAGCAAGAGGAAACCCTGAACTGTCTCCAGAGTAATAATACACAGTAAGAGGAAACCCTCAGTCGCCTCCAGAGAAATAATACAAAGTAAGAGGAACCCCTCAGTCGCCTCCAGAGTAATAATACACAGCAAGTGGAAACCCTTAACCGTCTACAGAGCAATAATACACAGTAAGAGGAAACCCTCAGCCACTCCTGATTATTTATTAAGCTCTGATACAATGTATTATTATTTATAAAGCCCTGATACAATGTATTATTATCTATAAAGCCCTGATACAATGTATTATTACCCATAAAGCCATGATACAATGTATTATTATTTATAAAGCCCTGATGCAATGTATTATTACCCATAAAGCCCTGATACAATGTATTATTATTTATAAAGCCCTGATACAATGTATTATCATCTATAAAGCCCTGATACAATGTATTATCATCTATAAAGCCCTGATACAATGTATTATTACCCATAAAGCCCTGATACAATGTATTATTATCTATAAAGCCCTGATACAATGTATTATTATTTATAAAGCCCTGATACAATGTATTATTATTTATAAAGCCCTGATACAATGTATTATCATCTATAAAGCCCTGATACAATGTATTATTATCTATAAAGCCCTGATACAATGTATTATTATCTATAAAGCCCTGATACAATGTATTATTATTTATAAAGCCATGATACCATGTATTATCTATAAAGCCATGATACAATGTATTATTACCCATAAAGCCCTGATACAATGCATTATTATTTATAAAGCCCTGATACAATGTATTATCATCTATAAAGCCCTGATACAATGTATTATCATCTATAAAGCCCTGATACAATGTATTATTATCTATAAAGCCATGATACAATGTATTATCATCTATAAAGCCCTAATACAATGTATTATTATCTATAAAGCCCTGATACAATGTATTATTATCTATAAAGCCCTGATACAATGTATTATTATTTATAAAGCCTGATACAATGTATTATCTATAAAGCCCTGATACAATGTATTATCATCTATAAAGCCCTGATACAATGTATTATTATCTATAAAGCCCTGATACAATGTATTATTATCTATAAAGCCATGATACAATGTATTATCATCTATAAAGCCCTAATACAATGTATTATTATCTATAAAGCCCTGATACAATGTATTATTATCTATAAAGCCCTGATACAATGTATTATTATTTATAAAGCCATGATACAATGTATTATCATCTATAAAGCCCTGATACAATGTATTATTATCTATAAAGCCCTGATACAATGTATTATTATCTATAAAGCCCTGATACAATGTATTATTATTTATAAAGCCTGATACAATGTATTATCTATAAAGCCATGATACAATGTATTATTATCTATAAAGCCATGATACAATGTATTATTACCCATAAAGCCCTGATACAATGTATTATTATTTATAAAGCCCTGATACAATGTATTATTATTTATAAAGCCTGATACAATGTATTATCTATAAAGCCATGATACAATGTATTATTATTTATTAAGCCCTGATACAATGTATTATTATCTATAAAGCCATGATACAATGTATTATCATCTATAAAGCCATGATACAATGTATTATTATCTATAAAGCCATGATACAATGTATTATTATTTATAAAGCCTGATACAATGTATTATCTATAAAGCCATGATACAATGTATTATTATCTATAAAGCCATGATACAATGTATTATTACCCATAAAGCCCTGATACAATGTATTATTACCCATAAAGCCCTGATACAATGTATTATTATTTATAAAGCCTGATACAATGTATTATCTATAAAGCCATGATACAATGTATTATTATTTATTAAGCCCTGATACAATGTATTATTATCTATAAAGCCATGATACAATGTATTATCATCTATAAAGCCCTGATACAATGTATTATTATCTACAAAGCCCTGATACAATGTATTATTATTTATAAAGCCCTGATACAATGTATTATTATCTATAAAGCCCTGATACAATGTATTATTACCCATAAAGCCCTGATACAATGTATTATTACCCATAAAGCCCTGATACAATGTATTATTATCTACAAAGCCCTGATACAATGTATTATTATTTATAAAGCCCTGATACAATGTATTATTATCTATAAAGCCCTGATACAATGTATTATCTATAAAGCCCTGATACAATGTATTATTATCTATAAAGCCCTGATACAATGTATTATTACCCATGAAGCCCTGATACAATGTATTATTATCTATAAAGCCCTGATACAATGTATTATTATTTATTAAGCCCTGATACAATGTATTATTATTTATAAAGCCTGATACAATGTATTATCTATAAAGCCATGATACAATGTATTATTATTTATTAAGCCCTGATACAATGTATTATTATTTATAAAGCCCTGATACAATGTATTATCATCTATAAAGCCCTGATACAATGTATTATTATCTATAAAGCCCTGATACAATGTATTATTATTTATAAAGCCCTGATACAATGTATCATTATTTATAAAGCCCTGATACAATGTATTATTATTTATAAAGCCCTGATACAATGTATTATTATCTATAAAGCCCTGATACAATGTATTATTATTTATAAAACCCTGATACAATGTATTATTATTTATAAAGCCCTGATACAATGTATTATTACCCATAAAGCCCTGATACAATGTATGATTATCTATAAAGCCCTGATACAATGTATTATCATCTATAAAGCCCTGATACAATGTATTATTATCTATAAAGCCCTGATACAATGTATTATTATTTATAAAGCCCTGATACAATGTATTATTATTTATAAAGCCCTGATACAATGTATTATTATTTATAAAGCCCTGATACAATGTATTATTACCCATAAAGCCCTGATACAATGTATTATTATCTATAAAGCCCTGATACAATGTATTATTACCCATAAAGCCCTGATACAATGTATTATTATTTATAAAGCCCTGATACAATGTATCATTATTTATAAAGCCCTGATACAATGTATTATTATTTATAAAGCCCTGATACAATGTATTATTATTTATAAAGCCCTGATACAATGTATTATTATTTATAAAGCCCTGATACAATGTATTATTATCTATAAAGCCCTGATACAATGTATTATTATCTATAAAGCCATGATACAATGCATTATTATTTATAAAGCCCTGATACAATGTATTATTATCTATAAAGCCCTGATACAATGCATTATTATTTATAAAGCCCTGATACAATGTATTATTATTTATAAAGCCATGATACAATGTATTATTATCTATAAAGCCCTGATACAATGTATTATTATCTATAAAGTCCTGATACAATGTATTATTATCTATAAAGCCCTGATACAATGTATTATTATCTATAAAGCCCTGATACAATGTATTATTATTTATAAAGCCCTGATACAATGTATTATTATTTATAAAGCCCTGATACAATGTATTATTATTCATAAAGCCCTGATACAATGTATTATTATTTATAAAGTCCTGATACAATGTATTATTATTTATTAAGCCCTGATACAATGCATTATTATTTATAAAGCCCTGATACAATGTATTATTATCTATAAAGTCCTGATACAATGTATTATTATTTATAAAGCCCTGATACAATGTATTATTATCTATAAAGCCCTGATACAATGTATTATTACCCATAAAGCCCTGATACAATGTATTATTATTTATAAAGCCCTGATACAATGTATTATTATTTATAAAGCCCTGATACAATGTATTATTATTTATAAAGCCCTGATACAATGTATTATTATCTATAAAGCCCTGATACAATGTATTATTATCTATAAAGCCCTGATACAATGTATTATCATCTATAAAGCCATGATACAATGTATTATTACCCATAAAGCCCTGATACAATGTATTATTACCCATAAAGCCATGATACAATGTATTATTATCTATAAAGCCCTGATACAATGTATGATTATCTATAAAGCCCTGATACAATGTATTATTATTTATAAAGCCCTGATACAATGTATTATTATCTATAAAGCCCTGATACAATGTATTATTATTTATAAAGCCCTGATACAATGTATTATTATCTATAAAGTCCTGATACAATGTATTATTATTTATAAAGCCCTGATACAATGTATTATTATTTATAAAGCCCTGATACAATGTATTATTATCTATAAAGTCCTGATACAATGTATTATTATTTATTAAGCCCTGATACAATGTATTATTATTTATAAAGCCCTGATACAATGTATTATTATTTATAAAGCCCTGATACAATGTATTATTATCTATAAAGCCCTGATACAATGTATTATTATCTATAAAGTCCTGATACAATGTATTATTATCTATAAAGCCCTGATACAATGTATTATTATTTATAAAGTCCTGATACAATGTATTATTATCTATAAAGTCCTGATACAATGTATTATTATTTATAAAGCCCTGATACAATGTATTATTATTTATTAAGCCCTGATACAATGTATTATTATTTATAAAGCCCTGATACAATGTATTATTATCTATAAAGCCCTGATACAATGTATTATTATCTATAAAGCCCTGATACAATGTATTATCATCTATAAAGCCATGATACAATGTATTATTACCCATAAAGCCCTGATACAATGTATTATTACCCATAAAGCCATGATACAATGTATTATTATCTATAAAGCCCTGATACAATGTATGATTATCTATAAAGCCCTGATACAATGTATTATTATTTATAAAGCCCTGATACAATGTATTATTATCTATAAAGCCCTGATACAATGTATTATTATTTATAAAGCCCTGATACAATGTATTATTATCTATAAAGTCCTGATACAATGTATTATTATTTATAAAGCCCTGATACAATGTATTATTATTTATAAAGCCCTGATACAATGTATTATTATCTATAAAGTCCTGATACAATGTATTATTATTTATTAAGCCCTGATACAATGTATTATTATTTATAAAGCCCTGATACAATGTATTATTATTTATAAAGCCCTGATACAATGTATTATTATCTATAAAGCCCTGATACAATGTATTATTATCTATAAAGTCCTGATACAATGTATTATTATCTATAAAGCCCTGATACAATGTATTATTATTTATAAAGTCCTGATACAATGTATTATTATCTATAAAGTCCTGATACAATGTATTATTATTTATAAAGCCCTGATACAATGTATTATTATTTATTAAGCCCTGATACAATGTATTATTATTTATAAAGCCCTGATACAATGTATTATTATTTATAAAGCCCTGATACAATGTATTATTATCTATAAAGCCCTGATACAATGTATTATTATCTATAAAGCCCTGATACAATGTATTATTATTTATAAAGCCCTGATACAATGTATTATTATCTATAAAGCCCTGATACAATGTATTATTACCCATAAAGTCCTGATACAATGTATTATTATCATCTATAAAGCCCTGATACAATGTATTATCTATAAAGCCCTGATACAATGTATTATTATCTATAAAGCCCTGATACAATGTATTATTATCTATAAAGCCATGATACAATGTATTATTATTTATAAAGCCCTGATACAATGTATTATTATTATCATCTATAAAGCCCTGATACAATGTATTATTATTATCATCTATAAAGCCATGATACAATGTATTATTATTCATAAAGCCCTGATACAATGTATTATTATCTATAAAGCCCTGATACAATATATTATCATCTATAAAGCCCTGATACAATGTATTATTATTTATAAAGCCCTGATACAATGTATTATTATTTATAAAGCCCTGATACAATGTATTATTATTATCATCTATAAAGCCCTGATACAATGTATTATTATTATCATCTATAAAGCCCTGATACGATGCATTATTATTTATAAAGCCCTGATACAATGTATTATTATCTATAAAGCCCTGATACAATGTATTATTATCTATAAAGTCCTGATACAATGTATTATTATCTATAAAGCCCTGATACAATGTATTATCATCTATAAAGTCCTGATACAATGTATTATTATTCATAAAGCCCTGATACAATGTATTATTATCTATAAAGCCCTGATACAATATATTATCATCTATAAAGCCCTGATACAATGTATTATTATTTATAAAGCCCTGATACAATGTATTATTATTTATAAAGCCCTGATACAATGTATTATTATTATCATCTATAAAGCCCTGATACAATGTATTATTATTATCATCTATAAAGCCCTGATACGATGCATTATTATTTATAAAGCCCTGATACAATGTATTATTATCTATAAAGCCCTGATACAATGTATTATTATCTATAAAGTCCTGATACAATGTATTATTATCTATAAAGCCCTGATACAATGTATTATCATCTATAAAGCCCTGATACAATGTATTATTACCCATAAAGCCCTGATACAATGTATTATTATCTATAAAGCCATGATACAATGCATTATTATTTATAAAGCCCTGATACAATGTATTATTACCCATAAAGCCCTGATACAATGTATTATTACCCATAAAGCCCTGATACAATGTATTATTATCTATAAAGCCATGATACAATGCATTATTATTTATAAAGCCCTGATACAATGTATTATTATCTATAAAGCCATGATACAATGTATTATTATTTATAAAGCCCTGATACAATGTATTATCATCTATAAAGCCCTGATACAATGTATTATTATCTATAAAGCCCTGATACAATGTATTATGTTCTATAAAGCCCTGATACAATGTATTATTACCCATAAAGCCCTGATACAATGTATTATTATCTATAAAGCCCTGATACAATGTATTATTATTTATAAAGCCCTGATACAATGTATTATTATTTATAAAGCCCTGATACAATGTATTATCATCTATAAAGCCCTGATACAATGTATTATTACCCATAAAGCCCTGATACAATGTATTATTATCTATAAAGCCATGATACAATGCATTATTATTTATAAAGCCCTGATACAATGCATTATTATTTATAAAGCCCTGATACAATGTATTATTATTTATAAAGCCCTGATACAATGTATTATTATTTATAAAGCCCTGATACAATGTATTATTACCCATAAAGCCCTGATACAATGTATTATTATCTATAAAGCCCTGATACAATGTATTATTATTTATAAAGCCCTGATACAATGTATTATTATCTATAAAGCCCTGATACAATGTATTATTATTTATAAAGCCATGATACAATGTATTATTATCCATAAAGCCCTGATACAATGTATTATTACCCATAAAGCCCTGATACAATGTATTATTATTTATAAAGCCCTGATACAATGTATTATTATCTATAAAGCCCTGATACAATGTATTATTATCTATAAAGCCCTGATACAATGTATTATTATCTATAAAGCCCTGATACAATGTATTATTATCTATAAAGCCCTGATACAATGTATTATTATTTATAAAGCCCTGATACAATGTATTATTATTTATTAAGCCCTGATACAATGTATTATTATTTATAAAGCCCTGATACAATGTATTATTATTTATAAAGCCCTGATACAATGTATTATTATTTATTAAGCCCTGATACAATGTATTATTATTTATAAAGCCCTGATACAATGTATTATTATCTATAAAGCCCTGATACAATGTATTATTATCTATAAAGCCATGATACAATGTATTATTATCTATAAAGCCATGATACAATGTATTATTATTTATAAAGCCCTGATACAATGTATTATTATCTATAAAGCCCTGATACAATGTATTATTATCTATAAAGCCCTGATACAATGTATTATTATTTATAAAGACCTGATACAATGTATTATTATTTATAAAGCCATGATACAATGTATTATTATCTATAAAGCCCTGATACAATGTATTATTATTTATTAAGCCCTGATACAATGTATTATTATTTATAAAGCCCTGATACAATGCATTATTATTTATAAAGCCCTGATACAATGTATTATTATTTATAAAGCCATGATACAATGTATTATTATCTATAAAGCCCTGATACAATGTATTATTATTTATTAAGCCCTGATACAATGCATTATTATTTATAAAGCCCTGATACAATGCATTATTATTTATAAAGCCCTGATACAATGTATTATTATTTATAAAGCCATGATACAATGTATTATTATCTATAAAGCCCTGATACAATGTATTATTATCTATAAAGCCCTGATACAATGTATTATTATCTATAAAGCCCTGATACAATGTATTATTATTTATTAAGCCCTGATACAATGCATTATTATTTATAAAGCCCTGATACAATGTATTATTATTTATAAAGCCCTGATACAATGTATTATTATCTATAAAGCCCTGATACAATGTATTATTATCTATAAAGCCCTGATACAATGTATTATTATTTATTAAGCCCTGATACAATGTATTATTATTTATAAAGCCCTGATACAATGTATTATTATTTATAAAGCCATGATACAATGTATTATCATCTATAAAGCCTTGATACAATGTATTATTACCCATAAAGCCCTGATACAATGTATTATTATTTATAAAGCCCTGATACAATGTATTATTATTTATAAAGCCATGATACAATGTATTATTACCCATAAAGTCCTGATACAATGTATTATTATTTATAAAGCCCTGATACAATGTATTATCATCTATAAAGCCCTGATACAATGTATTATTATCTATAAAGCCCTGATACAATGTATTATTATCTATAAAGCCATGATACAATGTATTATCATCTATAAAGCCCTGATACAATGTATTATTACCCATAAAGCCCTGATACAATGTATTATTATCTATAAAGCCCTGATACAATGTATTATCATCTAGAAAGCCCTGATACAATGTATTATCATCTATAAAGCCCTGATACAATGTATTATTATCTATAAAGCCATGATACAATGCATTATTATTTATAAAGCCCTGATACAATGTATTATTATCTATAAAGCCCTGATACAATGTATTATTATCTATAAAGCCCTGATACAATGCATTATTATTTATAAAGCCCTGATACAATGTATTATTATCTATAAAGCCATGATACAATGTATTATTATTTATAAAGCCCTGATACAATGTATTATCATCTATAAAGCCCTGATACAATGTATTATTATCTATAAAGCCCTGATACAATGTATTATTACCCATAAAGCCCTGATACAATGTATTATTATTTATAAAGCCCTGATACAATGTATTATTATTTATAAAGCCCTGATACAATGTATTATTATTTATAAAGCCCTGATACAATGTATTATTATTTATAAAGCCCTGATACAATGTATTATTATCTATAAAGCCCTGATACAATGTATTATTATTTATTAAGCCCTGATACAATGTATTATTATTTATAAAGCCCTGATACAATGTATTATTATCTATAAAGCCCTGATACAATGTATTATTATCTATAAAGCCCTGATACAATGTATTATTACCCATAAAGCCCTGATACAATGTATTATTATTTATAAAGCCCTGATACAATGTATTATTATTTATAAAGCCCTGATACAATGTATTATTATCTATAAAGCCCTGATACAATGTATTATTACCCATAAAGCCCTGATACAATGTATTATTACCTATAAAGCCTTGATACAATGTATTATTATTTATAAAGCCCTGATACAATGTATTATTATTTATAAAGCCCTGATACAATGCATTATTATTTATAAAGCCATGATACAATGTATTATTATCTATAAAGCCCTGATACAATGTATTATTATCTATAAAGCCCTGATACAATGTATTATTACCCATAAAGCCCTGATACAATGTATTATTATTTATAAAGCCCTGATACAATGTATTATTATTTATAAAGCCCTGATACAATGTATTATTATCTATAAAGCCCTGATACAATGTATTATTACCCATAAAGCCCTGATACAATGTATTATTATCTATAAAGCCCTGATACAATGTATTATTATTTATAAAGCCCTGATACAATGTATTATTATTTATAAAGCCCTGATACAATGTATTATTATTTATAAAGCCCTGATACAATGTATTATTATTTATAAAAGCCCTGATACAATGTATTATTATCTATAAAGCCCTGATACAATGTATTATTATTTATAAAGCCCTGATACAATGTATTATTATTTATAAAGCCCTGATACAATGTATTATTATTTATAAAGCCCTGATACAATGTATTATTATTTATAAAGCCCTGATACAATGTATTATTATTTATAAAAGCCCTGATACAATGTATTATTATCTATAAAGCCCTGATACAATGTATTATTATTTATAAAGCCCTGATACAATGTATTATTATTTATTAAGCCCTGATACAATGTATTATTATCTATAAAGCCCTGATACAATGTATTATTATTTATAAAGCCCTGATACAATGCATTATTATTTATTAAGCCCTGATACAATGTATTATTATTTATAAAGCCCTGATACAATGTATTATTATCTATAAAGCCCTGATACAATGCATTATTATTTATAAAGCCCTGATACAATGTATTATTATCTATAAAGCCCTGATACAATGTATTATTATCTATAAAGCCCTGATACAATGTATTATTATTTATAAAGCCCTGATACAATGTATTATTATTTATAAAGCCCTGATACAATGTATTATTATTTATAAAGCCCTGATACAATGTATTATTATCTATAAAGCCCCGATACAATGTATTATTATCTATAAAGCCCTGATACAATGTATTATTATCTATAAAGCCCTGATACAATGTATTATTATTTATAAAGCCCTGATACAATGTATTATTATTTATAAAGCCCTGATACAATGTATGATTATCTATAAAGCCCTGATACAATGTATTATTATTTATAAAGCCCTGATACAATGTATTATTATTTATAAAACCCTGATACAATGTATTATTATTTATAAAGCCCTGATACAATGTATTATTATCTATAAAGCCCTGATACAATGTATTATTATCTATAAAGCCCTGATACAATGTATTATTATTTATAAAGCCCTGATACAATGTATTATTATTTATAAAGCCCTGATACAATGTATGATTATCTATAAAGCCCTGATACAATGTATTATTATTTATAAAGCCCTGATACAATGTATTATTATTTATAAAGTCCTGATACAATGTATTATCATCTATAAAGCCCTGATACAATGTATTATTATTTATAAAGCCCTGATACAATGTATTATTATCTATAAAGCCCTGATACAATGTATTATTATTTATAAAGCCCTGATACAATGTATTATCATCTATAAAGCCCTGATACAATGTATTATTATCTATAAAGTCCTGATACAATGTATTATCATCTATAAAGCCCTGATACAATGTATTATTATTTATAAAGCCCTGATACAATGTATTATTATCTATAAAGCCCTGATACAATGTATTATTATTTATAAAGCCCTGATACAATGTATTATCATCTATAAAGCCCTGATACAATGTATTATTATCTATAAAGTCCTGATACAATGTATTATCATCTATAAAGCCCTGATACAATGTATTATTATCTATAAAGTCCTGATACAATGTATTATTATCTATAAAGTCCTGATACAATGTATTATTATTTATAAAGCCCTGATACAATGTATTATTATTTATAAAGCCCTGATACAATGTATTATTATCTATAAAGCCCTGATACAATGTATTATTATCTATAAATCCCTGATACAATGTATTATTATTTATAAAGCCCTGATACAATGTATTATTATTTATAAAGCCCTGATACAATGTATTATTATTTATAAAGCCCTGATACAATGTATTATTATTTATAAAGCCCTGATACAATGTATTATTATCTATAAAGCCCTGATACAATGTATTATTATTTATAAAGCCCTGATACAATGTATTATTATCTATAAAGTCCTGATACAATGTATTATTATTTATAAAGCCCTGATACAATGTATTATTATCTATAAAGCCCTGATACAATGTATTATTATTTATAAAGCCCTGATACAATGTATTATCATCTATAAAGCCCTGATACAATGTATTATTATCTATAAAGTCCTGATACAATGTATTATCATCTATAAAGCCCTGATACAATGTATTATTATTTATAAAGCCCTGATACAATGTATTATTATTTATAAAGCCCTGATACAATGTATTATTATCTATAAAGCCCTGATACAATGTATTATTATTTATAAAGCCCTGATACAATTTATTATTATCTATAAAGCCCTGATACAATGTATTATTACCCATAAAGCCCTGATACAATGCATTATTATTTATAAAGCCCTGATACAATGTATTATTATCTATAAAGCCCTGATACAATGTATTATTATTTATAAAGCCCTGATACAGTGTATTATTATTTATAAAGCCCTGATACAATGTATTATTATTTATAAAGCCCTGATACAATGTATTATTATTTATAAAGCCCTGATACAATGTATTATTATCTATAAAGCCCTGATACAATGTATTATTATTTATAAAGCCCTGATACAATGTATTATTATTTATAAAGCCCTGATACAATGTATTATTATTTATAAAGCCCTGATACAATGTATTATTATCTATAAAGCCCTGATACAATGTATTATTATCTATAAAGCCCTGATACAATGTATTATTATTTATAAAGCCCTGATACAATGTATTATTATCTATAAAGCCCTGATACAATGTATTATTATCTATAAAGCCCTGATACAATGTATTATTATTTATAAAGCCCTGATACAATGTATTATTATCTATAAAGCCCTGATACAATGTATTATTATCTATAAAGCCTTGATACAATGTATTATTATTTATTAAGCCCTGATACAATGTATTATTATCTATAAAGTCCTGATACAATGTATTATTATTTATAAAGCCCTGATACAATGTATTATTATCTATAAAGCCCTGATACAATGTATTATTATTTATAAAGCCCTGATACAATGTATTATTATCTATAAAGCCCTGATACAATGTATTATTATTTATAAAGCCCTGATACAATGTATTATTATTTATAAAGCCCTGATACAATGTATTATTATTTATAAAGCCCTGATACAATGTATTATTATCTATAAAGCCCTGATACAATGTATTATTATTTATAAAGCCCTGATACAATGTATTATTACCCATAAAGCCCTGATACAATGTATTATTATTTATAAAGCCCTGATACAATGTATTATTATTTATAAAGCCCTGATACAATGTATTATTATTTATAAAGCCCTGATACAATGTATTATAATTTATAAAGCCCTGATACAATGTATTATTATTTATAAAGCCCTGATACAATGTATTATTATCTATAAAGCCCTGATACAATGCATTATTATTTATAAAGCCCTGATACAATGTATTATTATCTATAAAGCCATGATACAATGTATTATTATTTATAAAGCCCTGATACAATGTATTATTATCTATAAAGCCCTGATACAATGTATTATTATCTATAAAGCCCTGATACAATGCATTATTATTTATAAAGCCCTGATACAATGTATTATTATCTATCAAGCCCTGATACAATGTATTATTATTTATAAAGCCCTGATACAATGTATTATTATCTATAAAGCCCTGATACAATGTATTATTATCTATAAAGCCCTGATACAATGTATTATTATTTATAAAGCCCTGATACAATGTATTATTATTTATAAAGCCCTGATACAATGTATTATTACCCATAAAGCCATGATACAATGTATTATTATTTATAAAGCCCTGATACAATGTATTATTATCTATAAAGCCCTGATACAATGCATTATTATTTATAAAGCCCTGATACAATGTATTATTATTTATAAAGCCATGATACAATGTATTATTATTTATAAAGCCCTGATACAATGTATTATTATTTATAAAGCCCTGATACAATGTATTATTATTTATAAAGTCCTGATACAATGTATTATTATTTATAAAGCCCTGATACAATGTATTATTATTTATAAAGCCCTGATACAATGTATTATTATCTATAAAGCCCTGATACAGTGTATTATTATTTATTAAGCCCTGATACAATGTATTATTATCTATAAAGCCCTGATACAATGTATTATTATTTATAAAGCCCTGATACAATGTATTATTATCTATAAAGCCCTGATACAATGTATTATTATTTATAAAGCCCTGATACAATGTATTATTATTTATAAAGCCCTGATACAATGTATTATTATCTATAAAGCCCTGATACAATGTATTATTATTTATAAAGCCCTGATACAATGTATTATTATCTATAAAGCCCTGATACAATGTATTATTATCTATAAAGCCTTGATACAATGTATTATTATTTATTAAGCCCTGATACAATGTATTATTATCTATAAAGCCCTGATACAATGTATTATTATTTATAAAGCCCTGATACAATGTATTATCATCTATAAAGCCCTGATACAATGTATTATTATCTATAAAGCCCTGATACAATGCATTATTATTTATAAAGCCCTGATACAATGTATTATTATTTATAAAGCCCTGATACAATGTATTATTATTTATAAAGCCCTGATACAATGTATTATTATCTATAAAGCCCTGATACAATGTATTATCATCTATAAAGCCCTGATACAATGTATTATTATCTATAAAGCCCTGATACAATGTATTATTATCTATAAAGCCCTGATACAATGTATTATTATTTATAAAGCCCTGATACAATGTATTATTATTTATAAAGCCCTGATACAATGTATTATTATTTATAAAGCCATGATACAATGTATTATTATTTATAAAGCCCTGATACAATGTATTATTATTTATAAAGCCCTGATACAATGTATTATTATTTATAAAGCCCTGATACAATGTATTATTATTTATAAAGCCCTGATACAATGTATTATTATTTATAAAGCCCTGATACAATGTATTATTATCTATAAAGCCCTGATACAATGTATTATTACCCATAAAGCCCTGATACAATGTATTATTATTTATAAAGTCCTGATACAATGTATTATTATTTATAAAGCCCTGATACAATGTATTATTATTTATAAAGCCCTGATACAATGTATTATTATCTATAAAGCCCTGATACAATGTATTATTATTTATAAAGCCCTGATACAATGTATTATTATCTATAAAGCCCTGATACAATGTATTATTATTTATAAAGCCCTGATACAATGTATTATTATTTATAAAGCCCTGATACAATGTATTATTATTTATAAAGCCCTGATACAATGTATTATTATCTATAAAGCCCTGATACAATGTATTATTATTTATAAAGCCCTGATACAATGTATTATTATTTATAAAGCCCTGATACAATGTATTATTATCTATAAAGCCCTGATACAATGTGTTATTATCTATAAAGCCCTGATACAATGTATTATTATTTATAAAGCCCTGATACAATGTATTATCATCTATAAAGCCCTGATACAATGTATTATTATCTATAAAGCCCTGATACAATGTATTATTATTTATAAAGTCCTGATACAATGTATTATTATCTATAAAGCCCTGATACAATGTATTATTACCCATAAAGCCCTGATACAATGTATTATCATCTATAAAGCCCTGATACAATGTATTATTATTTATAAAGCCCTGATACAATGTATTATTATCTATAAAGCCCTGATACAATGTATTATTATCTATAAAGTCCTGATACAATGTATTATTATCTATAAAGCCCTGATACAATGTATTATTATTTATAAAGCCCTGATACAATGTATTATTATTTATAAAGCCCTGATACAATGTATTATTACCCATAAAGCCCTGATACAATGTATTATTATCTATAAAGCCCTGATACAATGTATTATTATCTATAAAGCCCTGATACAATGTATTATTATTTATAAAGCCCTGATACAATGTATTATTATTTATAAAGCCCTGATACAATGTATTATTATTTATAAAGCCCTGATACAATGTATTATTACCCATAAAGCCCTGATACAATGTATTATCATCTATAAAGCCCTGATACAATGTATTATTACCCATAAAGCCCTGATACAATGTATTATTATATATAAAGCCCTGATACAATGTATTATTACCCATAAAGCCCTGATACAATGTATTATTATTTATAAAGCCCTGATACAATGTATTATTATTTATAAAGCCCTGATACAATGTATTATCATCTATAAAGCCCTGATACAATGTATTATTACCCATAAAGCCCTGATACAATGTATTATTATTTATAAAGCCCTGATACAATGTATTATTATCTATAAAGCCCTGATACAATGTATTATTATTTATAAAGCCCTGATACAATGTATTATTATCTATAAAGCCCTGATACAATGTATTATTATTTATAAAGCCCTGATACAATGTATTATTATTTATAAAGCCCTGATACAATGTTTATATCATTATATAATTATTCAGCCTGGCTCCATACTCTGGAAATGCTTTGCCAATCACAGAATTACAAGCAGCAGCCAGTGGTGCCAGCCTGATGCTCACTCTCTGCCCACTGAGTGAGAGTGTAAGCCAGTTATCCCCACTCACTTCCTACCTGGCATTCACTGGGCAGCTGACACCTCCATCACATCCAGTGCAAGCCGTTATGTACCATAGAGTTCTGGAGGACTCTGTGGTAGACAGGCATCACAAGGAGGGAGGGCGGCAGCCATATTTGTTAAGGGCATTTTATTTCTGTTTTTTTTAATTTATTTTATTTATTTATTTATTTGTGTGTGTGTGTCAGTATTTAAACTACAAGTGATATCAATTACTTGTTCAGCATTGAGATGGTTAACTGAAATACATAGCGAGACAGATCTGAATAATTTATTAATTTAGTTATACTTGCCAGTTTCTGCTCATTTTTAAAGGGGAGAATGATAGCAAAACATGCCATGCTCAAAGCAGGAAAATACAATATCACATAATAAAATATAATATGCCATACTCCATGCAGTAAAATATAACAAAATATAATATGCCATACTCCGTGCAGTAAAATATAACAAAATATAATATGCCATGCTCAGTGCAGTAAAATAAAATATAATATGCCATACTCCGTGCAGGAAAATAAAATATAATATAATATGCCATGTTCAGTGCAGTAAAATATAATATAATATGCCATACTCCGTGCAGTAAAATATAATAAAATATAATATGCCATACTCCATGCAGTAAAATATAATAAAATATAATATGCCATACTCCATGCAGTAAAATATAATAAAATATAATATGCCATGCTCAGTGCAGGAAAATAAAATATAATATGCCATACTCAGTGCAGTAAAATATAATAAAATATAATATGCCATACTCCGTGCAGTAAAATATAATCAAATATGCCATGCTCAGTGCAGTAAAATATAATATGCCATACTCAGTGCAGTAAAATATAATAAAATATAATATGCCATGCTCAGTGCAGTAAAATATAATAAAATATAATATGCCATACTCCATGCAGTAAAATATAATATAATATAATATAATATGCCATACTCCGTGCAGTAAAATATAATCAAATATGCCATGCTCAGTGCAGTAAAATATAATATAATATAATATAATATGCCATACTCCGTGCAGTAAAATATAATCAAATATGCCATGCTCAGTGCAGTAAAATATAATAAAATATAATATGCCATACTCAGTGCAGTAAAATATAATAAAATATAATATGCCATACTCCATGCAGTAAAATATAATAAAATATAATATGCCATGCTCAGTGCAGTAAAATATAATATAATATAATATGCCATACTCAGTGCAGTAAAATATAATATAATATAATATGCCATACTCCATGCAGTAAAATATAATATAATATAATATGCCATGCTCAGTGCAGTAAAATATAATATAATATGCCATACTCCGTGCAGTAAAATATAATATAATATAATATGCCATGCTCAGTGCAGTAAAATATAATATAATATAATATGCCATACTCCATGCAGTAAAATATAATAAAATATAATATGCCATACTCCATGCAGTAAAATATAATAAAATATAATATGCCATGCTCAGTGCAGGAAAATAAAATATAATATGCCATACTCCGTGCAGTAAAATATAATAAAATATAATATGCCATGTTCAGTGCAGTAAAATATAATATAATATGCCATGTTCAGTGCAGTAAAATATAATAAAATATAATATGCCATGCTCAGTGCAGTAAAATATAATATAATATAATATGCCATACTCAGTGCAGTAAAATATAATATAATATAATATGCCATACTCAGTGCAGTAAAATATAATATAATATGCCATACTCCGTGCAGTAAAATATAATATAATATAATATGCCATACTCAGTGCAGTAAATTAAAATATAATATGCCATACTCATTGCAAGAAAAATATTAATTATGCTGCAACGGCGCCCTCTAGTGATTAGAAATCGGTAACACTTTTACAGTGTAGTTTACCAGAATAAGAATTGTTGAGAATTCACACAGAGTTGTTCATTGAAGTCTGGCTGCATAGCAGCTATTCGGACTGCAAAATCTAGACATTGTTCATGGAATTCAGGCTTTAAAATGAGCCTGAATTTGGTCTGCATTTCAGCCCGTCTGAAAAACACAGAAAAGCTGAAATCCAGACAAATCCCTACAAATCTGGGCCCAGTTAAAAAATATATCTACTATTTGCATGCTGGCAGTGCTACCAGCCAGTGAGAAGATAGTTAAAAGCCCTCAGTGATGCAAAGGTTAATTATGACTAAATTTGCATTCGGCGGATTCACACGGTATCGTTTTTAAACTAAACAGTGACCGAATGTATCCTGGAGGATGCACGCTTGCAGGGTTTATTTGGTTGAAACACAGCATATACTGAGTTATTGTTAACTGTGTGCCAGGGGGCTAGTTGCACCCCTAGCACACATTACATTGGCAGCCCAGAACTTCAGACTGCCAATGTCGATTCTGTGTGTAAAAAGCATCTGTCATCAGCGCAAACTCACCACATACTAACCCAAGGATCCACACTAATCTCATACCCATCTCATGTTCCTCTAAATCCTCCTTCAATACTGCCCTCTGGAACGCACGCTCTGTTTGCAATATAACTAAATCCACTGCTGTCCACGACCTCTTCATCTCTCGTTCAATGGATTTACTAGCCTTAACAGAAACCTGGCTCTCCCCCTCTGACACTGCCACTCCTGCATCTTTGTCCTTCGGTGGTCTCCAACTTACCCACAATGCAAGAAACTCTGAATGTAAAGGTGGTGGTGTTGGGTTTCTCCTCTCCCCTCACTGCTCCTTTAACCCCTTAAGGACACATGACATGTGTGACATGTCATGATTCCCTTTTATTTCAGAAGCTTGGTCCTTAAGGGGTTAAACCTTTACCCACCTCCCCTTCCCTCTCTTTCCCATCATTTGAAATACATTCAATTCGCCTTTTCAAACCCTTCTCTGCTAACATTGCTGTTATTTATCGTCCCCCTGGTTCCCCTCTTCTCTTCCTTGACAACTTTGCTGCCTGGCTACCCTATTTCCTCTCTTCTAATATTCAATCCCTAATTCTCGGGGACTTCAATATTCCTATTAACCCACCTTTGACCTCTGCAGCCTCTAAACTACTTTCAATTACTTCCTCCCTCGGGCTATCACAGTGGGCTAATTCTCCCACCCATGTAGCTGGCAATACCCTTGACCTAATCTTCACTTATGCATGTACAGTATCTAATATCTGCAACACTCCATTTCCTCTCTCTGATCACCACCTCTTATCATTTGCTCTCATGTACCCCCTCACCCAACAACCTCAGCCTAACCCCCCTCAACTCAGGAGGGACCTTAATTATCTTGATCTCCAGCAGTTGTCAGCTGATATTGATTCACAACTGCTGTCCATCCCTTCCCTCTCCTGTCCTTCACTGGCCATCTCCGCATATAACACTACCCTCACCTCTGCCTTGAACGCTGCAGCACCACTCCAAACAAGCACCTCGAGGAGGACCCGCCCCCAACCGTGGCATACTAAATCAACACGCTACCTGCAAAGATGCTCCCGTTGTGCTGAATGCTCCTGGAGGAAGTCTCGCACCTAGCCAGACTTTCCCCATTATAGATTCTGTGACAGATCCATCTGTATAGACTTATATTGCTGGTTCGTCTGGTTGCCTTAATTTCGTTGGATTTCCTGTCCGTATGCCCCTGTTCGTGTGATACTGAACTACCGAATGAAACTGCCGAACAAACGGCCACCCAGGAGAGTGTGCTGCTGGTTAACCTCTTGGCCCCAATTAGAATGTTGTGGTTAACCGCAGACACCTCTCCATTCCATTCGTACGGGTGGTCGTCGTTCGTATGCCGACCACGAGGCGGCGGCCATTTTGGGACACGAGAAGAATCAGCGGTGTTCGGTGCAAAACCTGTGGAACTAAAAACGGACACTTTATCTACCGAACACCGCTGGAAGTTGCCGCCCGCCTTCTATTTCGTCGAGGCGTACAAACACCGGTCAGTTCGGGAGTTTTATAGCATTCGTATGGACTTTACCCAGATAGCCGTCCCATGGAGTCATTCGTATAACGAAGGACTTATGAAAGACTTTGACTCCATGGCGATTGGACTAGGTACATCGGATCTGAGCGCTATTCGGTAGAAATATGCACTCAGATCCAGGCTATCTGGGGATACGTTGCACGAACCCTTTTTATTCGGTATTTTTGCAAATATGTATTTTACTGTATTTTTGTCATTGTATTTTAAAATGGCGATTGTCTCTATCCTGGGAGATAATTAGGTTTCTTCCCAATTATCTCCGGGATAGAGAAGAAGGATTTATGGGTAAGATGGGAAGGGCTTATGTTGAAGCCACTGTGATTGGCTACTGTCTAATATATTGTACAGTCTTCCACAAGGTCCCCTAGGGGAGTGTCCACCTTGTGGAGATCCGCATAAATACCGGGCAGGTAGCCCCCATTAAACACATTCCTGTTTGACCTTCAAGACGGAGCTTGGTCTCATTTGTGGAGGGATTTATTATTGGGACAGTACTTTCGTTATTTATAGCTGTGGAAGGAATTCGACTGAATTGCTGATCGGGAGTTGCCGCGTTCGTATGCTCCGTTCGGAAGTTTGACAATCGGCTGGATTAAAACTGCATTTCTGGAGAAAAGGGATTATCTACTAAACGGCGGCTTCATCTACCTGGCGGTGAGTGTCGTAACAGATTCATATTGTGTTCATACAGCGCAGCCCTTGCCAAACAGTCATACTTTTCCTCTCTCATTAGTTCATGCTCCCGCAATCCCAGACGTCTCTTTGACACCTTTAATTCTCTTCTTTCGCCCTGCTGTGGCCACCCCCCAAACTAACCTTAGTGCTGATAACTTTGCATATTACTTTACTGATAAGATTGAACAGCTAAGGAAAGAATTCTCCCTTCCTTGCCATTCTGTTCCTCAACCACACATAGATCATGCCTTTCCTACCCTTCAGACATTCTCCCCGGCTACTGACCAAGAGGTGGCTGCTCTTCTCTGTTCCTCTTGCCCCACCACTTGCCCGCTCGATCCTGTCACATCTCACCTTATTAGATCTCTCTCCACTTGTCTCGTGCCTTCCTTAACTCACATCTTCAACTGCTCTCTCTCTTCTGGCATTGTCCCTGCTGACCTTAAACATGCCACTGTAGTACCTATACTAAAAAACCCATCCCTCGACCCATCCACCCCCTCTAACTATCGTCCCATATCCCTGCTCCCTTTTTCCTCAAAGCTTCTGGAAAGACTTGTCTTTACCCTGGTTGGCAAATTTTTGCACCCTTTTTCATTACAAGCATAATTTTTTATTTTTTTTTAAAAGGTGCCCCAGCTTAAGGGCAAAGTCTTCCCCATGATTGTGATTCCTACTGAACCAGACTGAGAGACCATTTAAAGGCTCAGAAACCCTTTGCAGGTGTTATGGCTTACTTAGCTGATTAGAGTGGGACACTGTGAGCCTAGAATATTGCACCTTTTCACAATATTCTAAGTTACTGAGATTGTGGATTTGGGGTTTTCATGAGCTGTAAGCCATAATCATCGCACTTATGACAAATCACGGCTTGAACAATCTTGCTTTGTATGTAATGCATCTATCTCATATATTAGTTTCCCCTTTTACGTTGCATTACTGAAATAAATGAACTTTTGCACGATATTCTAATTTTTCGAGTATCACCCGTATATATACTTTTTCATTAGTTTGCCCCAAGTATTTGGGGTTATATGCTGCTCCATTTCCATCCGCTGAATCAATTTTTCGGGATTCTAACGGTACAACCCCTGATGTGGCTTTAAGCCATTTAACAGCTTAGTTGTACTCTCCCATATTTACCACGGTTTGAAATGAGACTATTATCTCTAGATCTAATTAGACCAGAAGTTACTTGGGAATCTACCTTTTCAAACCGATGTACTCATTTACATTGGACAATTGAGAGACTCTAAGAGACTGACCAAAATATTACCAATGTTTTACTGTTATATAATATATTTTAGACAACACAAATAAAGTCTGCTGGTTTACCAATTGGATAATTTATACACCTATCCTTCACTAGCAAGTGTTCACTTCTCGGAGGAGAAAATAGCTTATTTTCCTTTTTCTATGTTATGTTATGTTTCTAGGGTTCATGCCCAGAGTGAGTGGGTACCACTCATACTGACCACCTCTGTATATTTCTCATACAGGGGATATTAGTCATTTCTTTAAGTGTCTACAATACCCTTTCTTCCCTACTGGTAGTGGGGGGGCAGACTCATGCATTTTTCTCATGTATGGTCGCATTTGACACGAGATGGTTGGTTTCTTGGCGGCGGCCATCTTTATTTAGACGAACGCTGTCAGCAGTGTGTGCCGTCAAATTCATGGAACTGAAATCGGCTACAAAATGGCACAAACACCGCTGACCCTTACCTTCTCTGTGACTTCGAAGCTTCTACGGAAATTGAAGTGCGTTCGACTATTCGAACGCCACATTCGAATGGGACTTAGTCATTTTTTCTACGGAAATAGAAGCCGCACAGCCAAATTCTGTGGAACTGTTTTGGGCAGGAAATCCTGCGTGCGGTCGGTCAAATTATTCTTCCCCAAAACTTTAACCCCATGGCAAATTTACTCTGTCCGTGGTATCTGAGCGCTGTTCACCTATATTGGGCGCTCAGATCCGAGCTATCTGGGGATATAATAAATGTGGGGGTTCTGTGTAATATAATAGGACTTATGTATTTTTATTGTTAGTGTAAAATGGAGACATTTTCTGTACCTGGAGATACTGCAGTTCCTTAAGCCAATTATCTCCAGGATAGAGGGGAGGGATTTTACTGTGTATGTGGGAGTGCTATATGTTAATTAGTGTTCCCATTGGTTTGTGTCCCTTTTGTCACAGTTTACCACCAGGTCCAGAGGGTGTGCCTCTGGCCTGAAAACTTGTATAAAAGAAAGTCCTTTTGTGTGCATTAAACAGACCTGCTTACCCCTTCATGAAGTCTTGGCTCATGTTTGGGGGATTGGAGAATTGCCTACACTCTGGGGATTGCTATATCACAAGACTTCGCAGAGTAAGCTCTTGTACGAGCTTGTTCTTGTTCAAGGTTGCTGCTCTCTGGATTTAGGAGAGGTTCACCCACTGGAAGCTGGAGCCCGGTCTTGGGTCCAGGGTGGTTGGAGGATGGCAAAACCCCAACCAAACTACGGTGGTTCGTGGGGTTGATGGTGGTTGTGGTGTTGAGTGCGGTGCTGATGGTCCTTGACGAGCACTAGGAGCATCTTTTGACGGATGAAACCAGTCGGGGTGGCAGGCGTTCCGTCACAGGCGTACATTGTCTATGTGACTTACTCCAACAGTATTGGATGGCCAAATTAAACTTACAGGATGCTTATCTCACAATCGCTGTAGCAGATCAACTTCAAAATTTTCTCCAGTTCACGGGGAAAGGATGAAAATGGAGGTTGAGGTGTCTCCCATTCACTCGGTCACTCAGCAGCCCCGTGGTGTTTCACCATAATCATAAAACCCGTGGTCTATCTACTACGAAGTCAAGATGTCCAACTTATCATCTATCTAGACGATATCCTCATTCTAGCTCAATTGACCAGCCTGCTCCACACACACCTTTACAAAACCTGGGTTTCCTTATCAATTGGGAAAAATCCATCATGATACCTTCCCAACGTATCGATTTCCTGGGCCTGGTAGTTGATTTCTCTCCTCCACTCTGTTCCCCAACTCTGCTTCAGATGATCCATTCCATTCAGCTGTTCACCCTTCTCGATCGTGGTGATGACGTGTGCATTTCACGGAACACTTCCGTGCCTTCCAGCGACGTCATTTCCTCTATGTGTTCGGTTAGTGGCAACACATTTTCATACTCAGCCGTATGACGGTATTTTAAAAGTCCTCTTATGGGAAAATCAAATAGTGTAAATGATGAAGAAACCACTACAAGAAGAAACATTTATTTATTCTTATTTATTATTAATCCTTATTAATCATATATGTATCAATAGGATAAAATGTAACTTAACTATAAATTAACTGAATCCTTAGATGGAGTCAGGATTTATGAGAGTGCAAACAAAAATCTTAAAATATACACATTTTCAAAAAAAATATAAAAATCGGAAAATATAATTAAAATATTATAATAAATAATCCAAATAAACTGTATGGCTGGAAGAATACAGTTGGGCAACATTGGATGTAACATCCTTATATACAGTAATTGGTCATGATCTAGGGCCAGAGGCAATTACATATTATATAGACCAGGACAATACTATTCCCAATAGTTTAAAAAATTTCATTTTTACAGGCGTTATAATTATTATAATTATTTTTTCTTTGAGGGTTCTTTTTATTTACAGGTAAGGGGGAACACCGTGGGCACCAGGTTTGCCCCCAGCTATGCCAACACTTACATGAGGAGATGGGAAGATCTTTTTGTTTGGTCTTGCCGTGGCTGGAGGGCATCCCTGGTGCTCTGGCGGCGTTATATCGATGACGTTATTATTATTATTTGGAGAGGAGATGATCTATCTTTTGGAGAGTTCACACGATATCTAGATGAAAATGTTTTCAATCTAAAATTTACCCCTGTGTAGAATAAAAAATCCATACATTTCTTAGATGTAACCATTTCCAGTGAAGGCAGTGAAGTACAAACTAAATGTTACTTTAAAACTACGGATGGAAACAGCTATGTTCACAAAACAAGCTGTCATTACCAACCAGGGCTTAGAGGGATAGCAAAGAGCCAACTAACTAGGGTCAAACATAATTGTTTCAAAATTCAAGATTTTGAGGTCCAGGCAAATCATATTAAACAAAAACAAATACAGCAAGGATACATTAAGAACAGTATCGAAAAAGAAGTTAGAATTATAACCACTTCTAAAAGAGAGAAATTACTCGTGGATACAACTAAAATAAAAAAGGACGTTTCTTTCAATTGTGCCTTTATGACGAGATTTAACACTCATCATAAAGAGATAAGAAAATGTCTACAAAAATATTGGTTTATACCATGGGTCGTCAACCTGGTCCCTACCACCAGTGGATGTTTTAGGATTCCAGGTGGGCGGTAGCAGAATCCTCTCTCCATCCAGAGAGATGAGAACTCTATTCATCTCTCGCGCATTCAGTGGTAAGCAGGAAGTGCGAGGTTGCAGATGCGAGTGCATGAAAGCGCGAGCATGTATGCCTGAATGTGCACGTACGAACATGTGCGCTCGTGAACGAGTGTAACACGCGGGTAGAGGAAGGGGAAGAGTTGGAGTAGGTAGCGGGATACATGATAGCAGGGAGTGAAGTACTTGTAGAATAGGAGAAAGAAGGAGCAGAGTACTAGTAAAAAGTAGAAAGAAGGAGCAAAGTACTTGTAAAAAAGGAGAAAGAAGGAAAATAAGAAAATATAAAAAAGGAAAAGGAGAGAATTGTTGTTGGCTAAAAATAATAAGTGGGCTACCTAGCTCAGCCTTCCTGCTGGGCATTGCTATAAGGAAGGTAAAAAAATAGAAAAAAGGAAAAGGGGGGAGGGGGATTGAGGAGGGAGAGGAGGGGAGCTGATGCACGGATGAGAAATCATATTATGAGCAAACAGAGAAATTGTCTGAATGAATATCACCGAAAGAGGAGACCTTCGTTTGTTTCTTACAAAAATCGAACCAAATATAAAAAATTTAGTCTCGCAGCATCAGCCTCAACGATCTCATTAATCACTAGTAAGGGTAATTTCAATTTACTTAGTTGTTTTCTCATTAAACTTTATAAAGTTAAAAACATTATTAACATGCAAAAAGTAGAAATAAAAAGATAAATGTACGTACATTTTAAAAAAAAAAAAACACCCTCCTTTCTAAAAAATATTCAGCATGAAAACTGGTGGGTGGTAAGGAAATGTTTCCATTAAGAAAGATGCATTAGTGGGCAGTAGATAGAAAAAGGTTGACATGGGTAAATTGGACTAGATATCTACCAGCTATTTTAGCTGAGATAAGAATGAATCCCCACAAGGTGACTAAATTATCTCCATTTGAGATTTTGATGGGACAACCTTTTCCCACACCCTGGGCCAGGGAACCGCTTGTTATAATGTCTGGGGATTTACAGCTAATACAAGAACAATATGTACAGGAATTGTTGATAAAACCGAATGGTATGTATGGCAATGTTTCTTCGCAGTTTTCCCTTACCTTCACAGGAACCTACTCATCCATACCAGCCCGGTGACAAGGTGTATATCCGTCAGCTGAACAGGACCAAGAAAGGAGGATACCCTTTTGGACCACCTGCTACTGTGATTGCTGTACCCAGAACCGCTGTCCTCACAGATTCCCACGACATCTGGATTCACGCATCCCGAGTGAAGCTGTGTCCAAAGAGGGGAGCCAAGGAAGACAACACCACTCCTCGCTCGGAAACCGAAGAATTTCTCCTCAGCGAAGCATCATGGCTTTTACACCATATCGTAGATTGAGAGGATCATACGTACCTGAGACCAAGATTATGTTTTGCGCTTTGCTTTCTGGAGTTGTTATACTCCCTCTGATATTGTTCCTTGAATGCCATTATGAGTACAAGTCAATGGGAAGTTTGAAACCTGTTTGTTTCTGGAGAAAAGACTCTGACACGATTAACAATTCTTCAATACCCCCAGCCCAATTAGGCCTTAGCCCCTCATCTAGCATTCGTCACACACGCTCCCTCAAGAACCTTTCTCCACCACCTTTCTATCAGCATGTAATATGCAATCATTCATTCACTGAACGCATTTGGATGAACTGGACAAATAACCCTTATAAGTACCAGTTACCCATATGGAATGTGTCCATAGCTAATGAAACCGATGCATTATGTTTGTTTGAAGGTTCACGGAAAACTGTTAGATCTTATAATGCAGAAATGTGCACAGTTAAGATTGCTAATTACACTAATATCTGTGTCACATTATTTAATATAAGTTCTGATGGTAAGAAAAAAACACAGGTTTGGGATATAGATATATATTATAAGTACATTAATAAGGTTGCATATCAATATAAACAGACAGGCCTTATTACTTTTAATAATGATTATATAATTGGTACCATTAATTGGAGAAGGGGACAAATGTTAGTCATTATGAACGACACTGCAATTGAGAACTATACACTACCTTATATTTTTACACCTTATTACTGTCCTTTATCCTCTACCATAGAACCAAAAGTCAACAACGACACACACACACCTATTCCATCCACATGTGTTAATACTACTGCCTTCTTACAAGCTGTACATGTGTCATTAAAAATCACTACTCCTGTTGTAACATTATGTAACAGCAAACAAAAGGCAGAAAAGGGAATGGTATGACACACTGTTAGGAGGTGCTGGAACCACTATGGGTATACTAAATAGTTATAGATATGGAGACCCTCAAGAATAAGTTAAACACGGCCAGCATGCATATAGGGACTGGTTTCCATGCTACTGCAAACTGGGCTCCAACTGTTGTTAACCCCCTAAGGACACATGACATGTGTGACATGTCATGATTCCCTTTTATTCCAGAAGTTTGGTCCTTAAGGGGTTAAATCACAGGTTACAGGATTGGATTTAGATAAATTGATGTATAACTATTTAGGTAATTTAACTGTTGCAACTATGAAATTCCCTACAGGTCTAAGTAACTGGAGTATTTGTGCCATCAGGTATTTATGGATGCAACAACAAAGATTGGTATTAGAAGACACACTAATGATTCCTAAACTAGAGAAGATTAGAGGGATGCTTAGCCTCACAGATAATGAATGGTTACTTCTAAAACCCCAATCCACTAAATGCAATGAATGGTTAACTGGTAATGTTTGACATTTTTCATGTTCATGCTATTTTCCACTATATCATACATCATCAAAGGATGTTAAATTAGCGTGTCAATTTAACACATTGCCAATACCAGTCTATGATCTCTTTGCCAGGAATTTAACCTGGTGGGCACCCACATACACAGGGGACTATATTTTTCCCAAAGATAATATGACCTATTCCCTCAAGCACTGTGTTCTCACTGACAAAGGCTATGCATGCCAACACTCGTCCCCTATGTACGAACCATGCTTACTCCAGAATGAACTTAACAAGTGCATATGGCAAATATATCCTGAAAATTATTTTACTAGGGGCGGAGCCTGATAGCCAAGATGGCCGGATGTGATTTTTGAAAGCTCCAGCACCAGCAGACACAATCCCACTAATCCTGTCCAAACAACAGAAGCCAGAAACTTAAGGAGCTTGGTAGGTGACATAGGACCTAGCAGGGAACAGAATGATACCTGTCCCGTGCTGATCCGCACTACAAGAGCCTGAACTGGCCATGCGGCCTAAAACTAAGCGGAGCCTGCGGCATGAGGGAGGCGGACGATCACCCAGCAAGGGACCCGCTCACAAACAAGAAGCTCACAATGTCCTGCTGGTCCCCCCCCCCCCCCCCCCCTGGACTGGCGGGGTTTATCCCGGTCCTCGCTGGGGACGACCACCCCCAATCAAGCACATACCCTAGAGTTCTTTGACCGGCTTGGCGCAAGCCTCTGGACAGAACTCCATACTACAAGCCGGATCTTTAAGCTAGCGCTGAAACAAGCAGTGTCCTGGATTCGCCCTACAATCCGACGCCAACTATGCAGACACCCGCCCACAGCTCCCAGGGCAGTCTCCCGACGGAGGAGAAATAGAAAACCCGGCTGGCGGACAAAAATGATATACCCCCGGGCACCAGCACCCTTTCGAGGACACACCAATGGGGGACCACCCACCTCGCCAGACCCGCTCACCACCCTACGGTGTCTGTAACCACTGACCATCAGGCGGAACTCGCCACCTCCCAGGCTCACGCTCGAGCAGATGGGAGCAATCAGAGCAGCGAACACCACACATGGGCACAGGAAAAGACCCGACAAGAGAACTCAGAAGAAGTCACTGTCCACCGCGATAACCGGGAGGCTACCGAAACTCACCCCCCTAATGACAAACAGAGAATCAGCAGGGACACCGGGACTGTACCCACAATGGGCTCACGCCCCCTGGTCCAGTTTCAGAGGCTCGGCAACACAAGCCCCTCCGCGGTCATCGGCTAGAGGACCCGGCCGACACACAGCAGGAATCCCACAGACCTGATGGACTTACGGGACATTAGCCTGCCAGCGGTACAACCCTGCCCTTTCATACCCCTCTGGTGCCAGATTCATGACGCTCTCTATTTGCAGTTTCGAGACGTTCCTTGTTATGTTTATACCTCTCTTTAGGCTAGATTCCACGCAAGTAACATTTCAAATGTCACTAAGCCTATCACGCGCACTGGTAGTTCCCAGCGCATTGATTTAACATATTGTTTTTTTTGGTTGCTTCTGTTTTGCAAACAGTGTTCCAGCTTTTAGCTTAATGTATCAGATGACTCCACACACTCTATGCCAACAACCAGCCTATTAGTAAGCCTGAATAACGTGGTCTTATAATGTGTTCACGATCAACTAACTACCTAGCACCCTTAGTACACTTCATGCTATCTTGTGAAATATTGCATACACAGGATCACCCGAGTCGATTATGAGGCCAATGTTAATCACTCTTGTTTATTGCATTTAAGGATGTGTGCCAGTGAAAAAGTCTGCATTGTGATATAGCTGGTGATCTGAGTTCTCTTTCTTCATGCTTAAAGTAATTAAAATGTCTGAGCTAGCATGTTTGTCCGACGCTCTGCTGCCCCTGGTGGTCAACCCTAATTAAGCTTATAGAAATCCGATCTTGATGATGACCTTAGCTCCTGTTTTAACGGCAAAAATAAGCTCACTGTTTTGTTTCTCACACATATGCCTAGCACAAATGCCGATTTAGACAAGTTAAGCATCAATTATCTTGCTGTATTTTATTTAACTTCACGCTATCGATACAACTGTTTAGCCAAGCTTGCTAAAAATATATAAAAATGTGCAGACTCTCATGCCACTGTTTAACCAATGTATATCTTGCAAGACACTGTTGTGGCGTCTGTTGATTCCTTGTACCCACCTGCACAGCAAAAATAAAGAATTAAAAAAATATATATATTTTACTATGACTGAAATAAGCACACGCCATATCTGTTTGGCAACTAATCTCCCTACAAAGATAATTACTAGCAATACAAGTAACAATCTACCTCTTCCTTTTTCAGGATGTTTGACTCATGTTACCTGGTTAGATCTTAATGGCACCCAATATTATTTCAGCGACACAATCACATTAGACAAACATATTAATGCCCTATTAGGCTCTCTGCCTTTTAAAGATTACATTTACCTCTTGAGACTATTGTTTCCTTAATGAAAGGAATACAAAATATGTTTAAACATCTTGTTACACATAATGATGCTCTAGTACACACACAGGTAGCCGCACATATCCTAAAAGGAGAACTCCTTAAGGTGAGTTCACAAATTCAGAATGATTTAGCCCATCATTGGTACGATGCTTTTACTGGTTGGTCCCCTACTGGATCCCAGATAATGAAATCATTCTTCTGTCCTCTTGTTATTATAGTCCTGATTTGATTGTGTATGATTTTATATAACTGCCACCTTACTTGTACATTGAGGAAGAGAATACAGACATTAATCCATAATGCAGAACAGAAACAATTGGAAATTCTCCTCTCTGCCACTGGAGGGTATCAACCCATCTTTAAAACTGGGCCTTAGGAATTACCACATGGGAATCGCGGTGAAGAAATTAATGAAAGTTCCGCAGGTGGTGACTAGCACCCCTGAAAATACCATGTGGAGGTTTCTCTGTCCTGGGAAGAATTTATCGATAATATGAGCAATTTTATTGCTCAAAGAGGGGGTTGTAGGAATATGAAGTAGTTAACTTTTCTTGTTCATATGTATTTTATGCTTAGATAAGGTTTATAATCATTATTGCTGACTGAAAGGATATGAAACAGTTAAACTCTTTTTGCTTTGTAAGCTTTAAAATAATGTTTGAAATAATTATGCTGACTTTGGCAGATGTATTTTGTACCAAGGTCTTCCTTCTAGAGGATGTGCGACCTTGCTTGACCTCCGGATGTTCCTGTCCCGTCTTTATTCAAATACATATCTTTTAATGTCAGACAAGTATGTACTATTAACTACAAGGAAACGATAAATTTCACGGCTTAAGTGAGAAACTGTGTATAAATGCTAGCTTCGAAGTAATACAGAGCGAGAAATCTTGTCAAAGCATCCTGTTGTCTGTGTCTTTAATGCTGACAATGATTCTCCATCAACGTTGATTTTGGTGACCGAGGGATCGAGAACCGAGGGGAGTTGAGTCCATTACCGCAAAACCCCTTTCAGCACCCACCTGACCTTTTACACTATTTTAGTTTTTCCTTGTTGTCAGTGGTGTATCCTGGTTTTGTGCTGCCCTATGCAGGACAAAACTCAGGCGCCCCATCCCCTCCCCCGCGCCACCCCCACCCAACCCTTCCCCCCACCCCACATTCTAAATACACACATTCACTGACAGATACGCATACACTAGC
Source organism: Pelobates fuscus (assembly GCF_036172605.1). Taxonomy (NCBI): domain Eukaryota; kingdom Metazoa; phylum Chordata; class Amphibia; order Anura; family Pelobatidae; genus Pelobates; species Pelobates fuscus. The sequence continues at coordinate 21,306,623 of NC_086317.1, forward strand.
TAACAGAAACACACACAGTAACAGACACACTCACTAACAGACAAACACACACTCACTAACAGACACACACTCACTCACTAACAGACACACACTCACTAGCAGACACACACTCACTAACATACACACACACTCACAGGCAAACACACTCACACTAACAGACACACACACAGTCAGAAACACACACTAACAGACACAGTCAGACACACACACTAACAGACACAGTCAGACACACACTAACAGACACACACTCACTAGCAAACACACACACACACACTCACTAACAGACACACACACTCACAGGCAAACACACTAACAGAAACACACTAACAGACACACACACACATTAACAGACACACACTAACAAACACACACACTAACAGACACACACTAACAGACACACACACACTAACAAACATACACACACACACACTAACAGACATACACACTAACAGACACACATACTAACAGACACACATACTAACAGACACACATACTAACAGACACACATACTAACAGACACACACACACACTCACTCACATTAACACTTTTTTTTATTTTATTTATCCCCCCCCACAGCCGGCTTACCTTTGGGAATGCGGGGGGGGGGAGTTCTCTATCTCCCTGGAGGTCCAGTGGCTGCTGGGCTGGCGGGCAGCTGGCGAGGGAGCACTTCCTTTGAGCTATCTGCTCAGCTCCCTCGCCCGCCACCCGCAGAGTGAGGCTGGGAGCCGGAATATGACGTCATATTCCGGCTCCCAGCCTCACTCTGTAGGCGGCGCGTGAGGGAGCTGAGCAGACAGCTCAGAGGAAGTGCTCCCTCGCCAGCGCCACCCGACCGCCCAGCAGCCCGACCGGCATGTCAGTTAGCCGCAAGGCTAACAAGGTATTTGCCCTGGGCATTTGAGGGCGGCGTTTTTTGGCGCCCCCTGGAAAATGCCGCCTAAGGCAAATGCCTTGTTCGCCTCGCGGCTAAAACGTCCCTGCTTGTTGTAGATATTCTTGAGTGTATATATCAAATTTATTTGATCTCACAAAAAAAGAGGAAAACAAGGAATATCTTTTTTAAAAAGTGAAAAGGGGAGAAAAGAAGTCTAACGAACGCTGGTATAACCTATACCCGTTCGTCTGTTTCCTCCCGAACTGCCAGAGCATGAGTGTAACAGAACTGAATTTTAATGGGTGCCACATTGGCTTTTTTGCAAGTCCCCATGCAAGGGGACCTCCTACGTGTACCTTGTAGGACACAGGGACACAAATCATACAGCCAATAATAAGGCAGGGGAAAACTGTGACACTTCCAGTAGAAACATACAATCCCCTCCTCTCTGCCTGGAGATAATTGGGTCAGATAAAGTAATAACTTGTTATCTCCTGACAGAAAAATTACAATTTCCCCAAAACTGGAAATGTACCCTAAAACACACAATGTTCCCACAAAGGTCATTTCACCTGATAGCCCTGATCTGGGTGACCAACATATCCAAAAATCACCCAGATCAGTCCAGGGGTTTTCGAATTCTATGGAAGTCTTAGGTGACCGGACGCACACGAGGCTCCTGCCCAAAACAGTTCCATAAGTTTTGGTTGTTTGGCCGGTCTATTTCGTGAAGTCTGAAAAAACGAATAAATGCTCAAACTGCTCCCCCTGGCTCATAGTAGCGATTGTTCCCCTAGTTTGTGGGAGCAAAACTACCGAACAGCGCTCCCCTTGCTGTTCGGCAAAAGGAAGCAGGCGTTTGTACAGTTTGGACTGGTGTTCGTGAAGTAGAGTGTCCGATTTTAGTTCCAGACACTTGACAACCAAGTCCCGCTGCCTCCTTTCGTGCGAACAAGATGGTCGCCGTTTTCTCATACACGTGGCATTCGACTATACAAACAGCTGCCACACAAGGAGAGTGCTTAAACGACTATTCTCTTTGAAGTAAATGTGTGTGTCAGTGAGTGTGTGTCAGTGAATGTAAGTGTGTGTGTGTCAGTGAATGTGAGTGTCAGTGAATGTGAGTGAATGTGTGTGTCTGTCAGTGAGTGTGTGTGTTTCAGTGAATGTGTGTGTGTCAGTGAATTTGAGTGAGTGTGTGTGTCTGTCAGTGAATGTGTGTGTGTCGGTCAGTCAGTGTGTGCATCTGTCAGTCAGTATGTGTGTCTGTCAGTCAGTGTGTATGTGTCGGTCAGTCAGTGTGCGTCTGTCAGTCAGTGCGTGCATCTGTCAGTGAGTGTGTGTCCGAGTAAGTGTATGTCTGTCTATCAGTGTGTCAAATCAGTGAGTGTGTGTATGTCATTGTTTGTCAGTGTATATGAGAGTGTGTGTCTGTCAATGAGTGTATGCATCTATCAGTGAGTGTCTACGTCTGTCAGTGAGTGTGCATCTGTCAGTCAAAGTGCGACCTTGACAGGAAGGGGTGGAGAAAATTTAACTGGGGGGGGGGGAGTGCCCGAGCACCGTCCTGCCTAGGGCAGCACAGAACATAAATACACCACTGGGTCTATAGCTAACAGAAGTGCATGCCATATGTGCCAGACTGCCTCCCCAGCATTACAGAGGGGCAGACTAAGTATGTCTCATAATACAGAGTTATAGGCAGACAGTCACACACACACAGTTACATGCAGGCAGTCTCACACACAGTTACAAGCAGTCACACACACTCATTTACAGGCAGACAGTTACACACACAGTTACAGGCAATCAAACACACAGGTATAAGCAGACAGTCATACACACAGTTTCAGGCAGATAGTCACACAGTCACACACACAGATGCAGTCACACAGGAAGACAGTCCTTCACACACACACAGTTACATGCAGGCAGTCACACACACACAGTTACAAGCAGTCACATACACTCAGTTACAGGCAGACAGACACACAAACACACGTACAGTCACACAGGAAGACAGACAGTCACACATTCAGTTACAGGCAGACGGTCACACAGGCAGACAGTCACACACACACACACACACACACAAAGTTGCAGACACAGGCAGACAGTCATACACACAGTTGCAGACAGTCACAGAGGCAGACAGTGACTCACAGGCAGACAGTCACACACAGGCAGACAGTCACACACAGGCAGTCAGTCACCCACACACACAGTTACAGTCACACACACAGGCAGACAGTCACACACACAGGCAGACAGTCACATACACAGTTACCTCTTTCCACTATGGACGGGAAATGAGGAGTGGAAGTAGTGCAGTTCCTGGATTCTAGTAGTTGTTGGGGAAGCAAGGACTCCAACAACCCAATCGGCATCTGGGCGCTGTGATCCTTGTTTTGCAGATAGCACGGTCCTCTAGGGTAAACAACAGGCACAGTCCTTTTATTTGCATATAATCCCAGCACTTTATTTGTAAGTCCACACAGGAGACAGCAGCAAATGAAAACATAAATATAACAGGTTTCCCCTTTAAACAAAAACCTAGGAGAGAACAGCCTCTCTCCTACCTGCTTCCTAGGAGGAAGCCAGCAATTCCCCCTTTACCTGCCTAGTAGGGAGGGGTTTCTTCCCACTGCTACAGCTGATTATCTGCAGCTGAGCAGTGGGTTGGAGACAGTCCAAAAAACCCTGGCCTGGATCCAGGGCCGGTGCTTGGATTTTTAGGTACATAGGCAAAGATGCATTTTTCCGCCCACCCCCCCCCCTCCCCCCCAAAATAACATCTTCACCTATGTGCCTCTTAACCAGCCCCTCTCCCCTCCCTGACCATTAATGGTCCCTTCCCTGTCCCTTAGTGTTCTTCTCCCCTACCCCCTCTTTTCCCTGTCTCTTGGTGTTTCTCTCCCATTCCCTCCCTGTCCCTTGGTGCACCCCACACCCCTTTAGTGGTCACACTCCCCTTCCTGGTGTGTCAGTGTGTACAGAGTGTAGCGGAGCGGAGCGCGGTACAGGAGCTTCAGTTTTCTGTACCCGGCCGAACTGACAGGGAGTGCTCTCTCTGTGAGCACCTCCTGTCAGTCTGGCCAGGTACAGGAAACAGAAGCTCCTGTACCGCGCTCCGCTACACTCTGTACACACTGACAGTCACACACTCAATGACAAACACACAGACGTCACTGACAGACACAGACTCATTGATCTGACACACACTCATTCATTGACACTAACAGACCCATACTGATTGACACTCATTGACAGACACACTAATAGTCACACACAGACTCAATGACAAACATACTCTCACTGATTTGACAGACACACACTCATACACTGACAAACACACTCATCATACACTGACAGACACACTCATACACTCACATGCACACACACATATGCACTCACACACACACGCTGTCACTCACAGACGCACACACTGTCACTCACAGACGCACACGCTGTCACTCACAGACGCACACGCTGTCACTCACAGACGCACACGCTGTCACTCACAGACGCACACACTGTCACTCACAGACGCACACACTGTCACTCACAGACGCACACTCTGTCACTCACAGACACACACTGTCACTCACAGACACACACTCTGTCACTCACAGACACATACACTCACACACAGACACATACACTCACACACACACACAGACACATACACTCACACACACATACACTCACACACACACACACACAGACACATACACTCACACACATACACTCACACACACACACACACAGACACATACACTCACACACACACACACACAGACACATACACTCACACACAGACACATACACTCACACACACACACAGACACATACACTCACACACATACACTCACACACACACTCACACACATACACTCACTAATTATTTTATAAATAAAATATTTTCCACCCAGCCTCCCTACCTGGAGAGCTGGTGTGGATGATGAATCCTTCCCTGGGGTCCAGTGGGGCTGCTGGGCGGCGTGCGGCTGTGCTGAGATCAGACGCGGCGAGGGAGCTCTAACCTCTCTGCTCTGCTCCCTCGCGCGCTGCCTGTCTGCTGATACCGCACCTCATATTCCGGCTCCCGCGGTATCAGCAGACAGGCAGCGCGCGAGGGAGCAGAGCAGAGAGGTTAGAGCTCCCTCGCCGCGTCTGATCTCAGCACAGCCGCACACAGCACCGGGGGCCGAGATGGTGGCCCGGCAGGAGGGAGAGCTTCCTGCCTGGATCTATGTCTCCCAAGAAAACCACTAAACTGTGGAGTGGAGCATTGGCCCGCCCTTCTCTCCAAATGCTCCACCCCAGGGGCCCATAACTAAACATAGCTTTGTGTTGTGCAACACACAAACTACATATACTCCCCCTGGGGTTAAATGGCCTCTCTGCCTTCACTTTATCACAGCGCTTTTAGCCCCGCCATCCAGCACCAATTTAGCAATGACTCTCGGTAAGCTCTACCCACCCCCACCCTGTTATTTTGATTACTTTACATCTGTAATCAGAGGCATGTGTGAGCTGTGTCAGCCACAAGGTGCCTGCTGCCATGGAGCCCTGTACGGCCGTACAGCTCACATACCACCATGGCCAGACCTGGTTAAAACGATCGTCTGGGGTTGCTGTATCTCTCCTGCAGATAGAGCCGGACTGCATTTTGGATTTGTTCTACCCCTTTGGGTGGAATCAGTCTTGTGACAAACTGAACCTTGCCACGGGTTCTTGGAGGGGCCTGCTGGCCAGCCTCTTGCTTCAGGACTATGGCCCCTGCAATAGACCTTGGCTAATATACTTTAAAAAAGCTCTGTTCGTGCAATTGGAATTATGAGGTTCGGGAAACGAACAGCCGCATGAACCAGAGACCACCCGGGAGCTTGTTAAAAGGATACTATAGTCACCAGAACAACTACAGCTTATTGCATTTGTTCTGGTGAGTAGAATCATTACCAGGGCCGGTGCTAGTATTTTTAGTTACACAGGCGAAGATGCATTTTGGTGCCCCTCACCCTCCTTTAAAAAAAAAATTTAAAAATGCATCTTCATCTGTGTGTATTTCCTCCCAAGCCACAGGCATCATTTTTCAGTCACACAGGTATACTGTCATACAAACACAGAAATAATCATACAGAGACATACAGACACAGACACATACAGTCAGAGACATACAGGCAAAGACATACATGCATACAGAGACATGAAGGCATATAAAGACATGCATACATACAGAGGCATACCGTCATACAAACACATACAGGCATACAGAGGCATACAGAAACATACATACAAAGACATACAGGCATATACATACATACATACAGAGACATACAGGCATACAGAAACATACAGGCATACAGAGACATACCGCCATACAGACACATACATATATACAGGCATACAGAGACATACAGAAACATACATACAAAGAACATACAGGCATACATACACATACATACGTACATACAGAGACATACAGGCATACATAAACATACATAAGTACATACAGGCATACATAAACATACATACAAGACATACAGACACATACAAACATACATACATACAGAGGCAAACCGTCATACAGACACATACATACAGAAATATGCATACAAAGACATACAGAGACACACAGACACATACATACATCCGTACATACAGAGACATAAAGGCACAGAGTTACACACATGCATACAGATACATACATGCATGGATACAGAGACATACATACATACATACAGAGACATACAGACAGAGACATACAGACAGAGACATACATACATACATACATACATACAGAGACATGCAGAGAGAGACATACAGAGAGAGACACAGACAGAGACATACATACAGACAGAGACATACATACATACAGAGAGAGACATACAGACAGAGACATACAGACAGAGACATACATACAGACAGAGACATACAGACATACAGACAGAGACATACAGACAGAGACATACATACAGACAGAGACATTCATACATACAGACAGACAGACATACAGACAGAGACATACATACAGACAGACAGAGACATACATACAGACAGACATACAGACAGAGACATACAGACAGAGACATACAGACATACAGACAGACAGACATACAGACAGAGACATACAGACAGAGACATACATACATACAGACACATGCAAACATACATACATACAGAGGCAAACCGTCATACAGACACATACATACAGAAATATGCATACAAAGACATACAGAGACACACAGACACATACATACATCCGTACATAAAGAGACATAAAGGCACAGAGTTACACACATGCATACAGATACATACATGCATGGATACAGAGACATACATACATACATACATACAGAGACATACAGACAGAGACATACATACAGAGACATACATACATACATACAGAGAGAGACATACATACATACAGAGAGAGACATACAGAGAGAGACACAGACAGAGACATACATACATACAGACAGAGACATACAGACAGAGACATACATACATACAGAGAGAGACATACAGACAGAGACATACATACAGACAGAGACATACAGACATACAGACAGAGACATACAGACAGAGACATACATACAGACAGAGACATTCATACAGACAGACAGACATACAGACAGAGACATACAGACAGAGACATACAGACAGAGACATACATACAGACAGACAGAGACATACAGACAGACAGACAGAGACATACATACAGAGACATACAGACATACAGACAGACAGACATACAAACAGAGACATACAGACAGAGACATACATACATACAGACAGAGACATACATACAGACAGAGACATACATACTTACATTTGTACAGTTCAATCTTGTCCCCTGGGTGTATGCTGTCCGGCTCTGTGGAGTCCTGCAGCCCAGCCCCATCACTGGGCGCCAGCCACGCTGTGCGGTACACAGGGAGCAGGGATATGATGTCATATCCCCGCCCCCTCCACACAGCCTGCGGCAGTCAGCAGACAGCAGGGTAGGAGGTGGGCGGGCAGAGGCCGGGCTCCGCGGGCGGGAATCTCTGGGCTCGGCCACGCTACAAATAGTAACCAGCTGGAGGGGAGCGCACTGCGCTTCCCTCCTTCCAGTCAGCCTGACATTGCGCCCCCAGGGCTGGTGCGCCCTAAAGCGGCCGCCTGGGCCGCCTTATGGTAGCGCCGGTCCTGATCATTACCTTCAGGCTTTTTGCTGTAAACACTGTCTTTTCAGAGAAAAAGCAGTGTTTACATTACAGCCTAGTGATAACTTCACTGACCACTCCTCAGATGGCTGTTCCTTCCTGGGTCATGGCTGCTTAAATGCATCCAAACATTCAGTATCTCCTCCCTCTGCATGCGGACACTAAACTTTCCTCATAGAGATTCATTAATTCAATTCATTTCTATGAGGAGATGCTGATTGGCCAGGGCTGTGTTTGAATCATGCTGGCTCTGCCCCTGATCTGCCTCTTTGTCAGTCTTAACCAATCCTATGGGGAACCACTGTGATTGGATCAGGCTACCACTTCTGAGGATGTCAGCAGACTGCTTGTTTTTCTGAGTCAAACAGCATGCAGCCTTCATTCAGACACACATACAATCCTACCTATCCAAATTTGTTCAAAAACACTTCCCGTCTGATGCGATGGAACTATTGGAGTCTCCCCTCACCCAGGATGAACTGGCTTTTGCAATCAAGAGATGTCTGGACAGTCTTCCCCATAAGTACTATAAACAGTTTGCACCTAGACTATATCCATACTGACTTTTTAACTCCATCAGCAAGGGTCACTGGATCTCCACCCAAATCTAAAGTGCAAACATTGTTATTTTACCACTTAAAGGAACAGGTCACCATAGCAACTTTATATAAATGTTGTTATGGTGCCAAGAGGCCCCCTGGGCACACTCTTACCTTAAGGAGTTAAACCATTCTCGAATGGTTTAACCCCACAGTTTGCCTCCACCGCAGATCTGCAGATCTCTCAGGCGGCATCTGGCTGCTGAATCTCATTTACAGGAAGTGCAGAACGCTGCCGGGAAGGGGCACTGCCGATTGACTTAGAGCGGTCAACAGGTACTGCCAAAGGCCGGGGGAGGTTTGACTGTCCTTGACGTTAAGCTCTACTTCCATGCCAGTCACTTACTCCATGTAGTAGAGTGGGTTCATGATTGATATGGCACTCACAGGACACCAACTTGGGACTATACTCATATCCCTCACCCCTCTTACCTCTGACTCATAATCCGGTCTTTGTTCCAGGTGAGGGGTTGAAGGGACTGACCTACATCCTTCCACAGAGGTTACTCTGGGTCCACCACATGATTGCAGAGGACAAGATTGTACCTCTTACCAAACTCCTACACCAACCACTAACTTTATGACACAATTTTGATACACCCAAATAAGAGATTACAGCTCTAAAATTCTCCAACAACTGTATCAAGTTATCACGTCTATACAGTAGTTAAGATCTTAATGTGAATGCTCCCAGTACCAGTTTTGACTGCTCCTCTATTGCAATGAAGACGTGACCCTATATTTCCACTATTCCGGCCTCTGACTGGCTCATTGGAAAAAGCCTTTCATAGGGTACTTGCTATTTGGCTAACACCGGCCTGAACAGCACTGAGATTGCAAGCCACAAACCCACAGAGTGCTGGGCTAAGCCACGGCCTGCACAATTCCTACCTGCTGCCCCACTGTGCCAACATTGAACACAACGCACTGCTGGTTGGTTTAATCAGCAGACGAATGTTAGTGTGAAATTGCAACTCACATCCTCTGTACGCTAGCAGCCCATGGGGCAACGTGCACTTTCCCAACCCTCCCATCCTTGGACTACAAGACTAACATACTGCTTCCAATTAATGGGTAATGCAAAGGCAGCCCTGCTGTAAGTAGAATTCTTATGCTGCAGTTCAAAAATCAGTTAGTTAATCAAGAAGGGTATTCCAAAAGAACTTCTTTAAAGAAGTAATTGATTTCCTCCTCCAGAACATGAATTCTACATTCTGTGTGGCATCTCTTTTCATGTACTGCCTATTATTATTATATAGAAAGCGCCAACACATTCTGCAGCGCTGTACAATAGGTGGATTAAAAAAACAAGTTATCTGGCACAAGATGAGTCGGATGCCTAGGAACAGAGGGTGTTGGGGCCCTGCTCATGCAAGCTTAGTAGGTTGCTAAAATACTTAATAGTGAAGGGTTAGTTTATTGCAGGGAAGGAAACAAAGTGGGTTACCAAGGTGCGGGAAGGGAAAGCTATTAACTGTTTAATTGGTATTTATATTCCTGACAGCATGAAGTGGTGATATGCCTTCAAGAAAACATGGCGAATGTGACAAAACTATTCCCACAGGCAAGTACAACGTTGGGGTCACAAATTCAGCTACAGGGCCAACCCTATAACTGCTGCAATTCACCGCTTTCTACTTCTGCGTAGCTATGGCAACGGGTGCACACCTCCCTATTTCGGGAGGACAGTCCCTATTTTGGGCCTAAATCTGTCTGTCCCTCTTTTCTAGCAGCTCCATATTGTTAGTGTGTCTGAGTGTATAACAGAGCTCCATAGCAATAATACTCCCAGTAATGTGTCTGAGTGTATAACAGAGCTCCACAGCAATAATACTCACAGTAATGTGTCTGAGTGTATACCAGTGCTCCACAGCAATAATACTCCCAGTAATGTGTCTGAGTGTATAACAGAGCTCCACAGCAATAATACTCCCAGTAATGTGTCTGAGTGTATAACAGAGCCCCACAGCAATAATACTCCCAGTAATGTGACTGAGTGTATAACAGAGCTCCATAGCAATAATACTCCCAGTAATGTGTCTGAGTGTATAACAGAGATCCACAGCAATAATACTCCCAGTAATGTGTCTGAGTGTATAACAGAGCTCCATAGCAATAATACTCCCAGTAATGTGTCTGAGTGTATAACAGAGATCCACAGCAATAATACTCCCAGTAATGTGACTGAGTGTATAACAGAGCTCCACAGCAATAATACTCCCAGTAATGTGTCTGAGTGTATAACAGAGCTCCACAGCAATAATACTCCCAGTAATGTGTCTGAGTGTATAACAGAGCCCCACAGTAATAATACTCCCAGTAATGTGTCTGAGTGTATAACAGAGATCCACAGCAATAATACTCCCAGTAATGTGACTGAGTGTATAACAGAGCTCCACAGCTATAATACTCCCAGTAATGTGTCTGAGTGTATAACAGAGCTCCACAGCAATAATACTCCCAGTAATGTGTCTGAGTGTATAACAGAGCTCCACAGCAATAATACTCCCAGTAATGTGTCTGAGTGTATAACAGAGCCCCACAGCAATAATACTCCCAGTAATGTGTCTGAGTGTATAACAGAGCTCCACAGCAATAATACTCCCAGTAATGTGTCTGAGTGTATAACAGAGATCCACAGCAATAATACTCCCAGTAATGTGTCTGAGTGTATAACAGAGCTCCACAGCAATAATACTCCCAGTAATGTGTCTGAGTGTATAACAGAGATCCACAGCAATAATACTCCCAGTAATGTGTCTGAGTGTATAACAGAGATCCACAGCAATAATACTCCCAGTAATGTGACTGAGTGTATAACAGAGCTCCACAGCTATAATACTCCCAGTAATGTGTCTGAGTGTATAACAGAGCTCCACAGCAATAATACTCCCAGTAATGTGTCTGAGTGTATAACAGAGCTCCACAGCAATAATACTCCCAGTAATGTGTCTGAGTGTATAACAGAGCCCCACAGCAATAATACTCCCAGTAATGTGTCTGAGTGTATAACAGAGCTCCACAGCAATAATACTCCCAGTAATGTGTCTGAGTGTATAACAGAGCTCCACAGCAATAATACTCCCAGTAATGTGTCTGAGTGTATAACAGAGCTCCACAGCAATAATACTCCCAGTAATGTGTCTGAGTGTATAACAGAGCTCCACAGCAATAATACTCCCAGTAATGTGTCTGAGTGTATAACAGAGCTCCACAGCAATAATACTCCCAGTAATGTGTCTGAGTGTATAACAGAGCTCCACAGCAATAATACTCCCAGTAATGTGTCTGAGTGTATAACAGAGCTCCACAGCAGTAATACTCCCAGTAATGTGTCTGAGTGTATAACAGAGCTCCACAACAATAATACTCCCAGTAATGTGTCTGAGTGTATAACAGAGCTCCACAGCAATAATACTCCCAGTAATGTGTCTGAGTGTATAACAGAGCTCCACATCAATAATACTCCCAGTAATGTGACTGAGTGTATAACAGAGCTCCACAGCTATAATACTCCCAGTAATGTGTCTGAGTGTATAACAGAGCTCCACAGTAATAATACTCCCAGTAATGTGTCTGAGTGTATAACAGAGCCCCACAGCAATAATACTCCCAGTAATGTGTCTGAGTGTATAACAGAGATCCACAGCAATAATACTCCCAGTAATGTGTCTGAGTGTATAACAGAGCTCCACAGCAATAATACTCCCAGTAATGTGTCTGAGTGTATAACAGAGCTCCACAGCAATAATACTCCCAGTAATGTGTCTGAGTGTATAACAGAGCTCCACAGCAATAATACTCCCAGTAATGTGTCTGAGTGTATAACAGAGCTCCACAGCAATAATACTCCCAGTAATGTGTCTGAGTGTATAACAGAGCTCCACAGCAATAATACTCCCAGTAATGTGTCTGAGTGTATAACAGAGCTCCACAACAATAATACTCCCAGTAATGTGTCTGAGTGTATAACAGAGCTCCACAGCAATAATACTCCCAGTAATGTGTCTGAGTGTATAACAGAGATCCACAGCAATAATACTCCCAGTAATGTGTCTGAGTGTATAACAGAGATCCACAGCAATAATACTCCCAGTAATGTGACTGAGTGTATAACAGAGCTCCACAGCTATAATACTCCCAGTAATGTGTCTGAGTGTATAACAGAGCTCCACAGCAATAATACTCCCAGTAATGTGTCTGAGTGTATAACAGAGCTCCACAGCAATAATACTCCCAGTAATGTGTCTGAGTGTATAACAGAGCCCCACAGCAATAATACTCCCAGTAATGTGTCTGAGTGTATAACAGAGCTCCACAGCAATAATACTCCCAGTAATGTGTCTGAGTGTATAACAGAGATCCACAGCAATAATACTCCCAGTAATGTGTCTGAGTGTATAACAGAGCTCCACAGCAATAATACTCCCAGTAATGTGTCTGAGTGTATAACAGAGCTCCACAGCAATAATACTCCCAGTAATGTGTCTGAGTGTATAACAGAGCTCCACAGCAATAATACTCCCAGTAATGTGTCTGAGTGTATAACAGAGCTCCACAGCAATAATACTCCCAATAATGTGTCTGAGTGTATAACAGAGCTCCACAGCAATAATACTCCCAGTAATGTGTCTGAGTGTATAACAGAGCTCCACAACAATAATACTCCCAGTAATGTGTCTGAGTGTATAACAGAGCTCCACAGCAATAATACTCCCAGTAATGTGTCTGAGTGTATAACAGAGCTCCACAGCAATAATACTCCCAGTAATGTGACTGAGTGTATAACAGAGCTCCACAGCTATAATACTCCCAGTAATGTGTCTGAGTGTATAACAGAGCTCCACAGTAATAATACTCCCAGTAATGTGTCTGAGTGTATAACAGAGCCCCACAGCAATAATACTCCCAGTAATGTGTCTGAGTGTATAACAGAGATCCACAGCAATAATACTCCCAGTAATGTGTCTGAGTGTATAACAGAGCTCCACAGCAATAATACTCCCAGTAATGTGTCTGAGTGTATAACAGAGCTCCACAGCAATAATACTCCCAGTAATGTGTCTGAGTGTATAACAGAGCTCCACAGCAATAATACTCCCAGTAATGTGTCTGAGTGTATAACAGAGCTACACAGCAATAATACTCCCAGTAATGTGTCTGAGTGTATAACAGAGCTCCACAGCAATAATACTCCCAGTAATGTGTCTGAGTGTATAACAGAGCTCCACAACAATAATACCCCCAGTAATGTGTCTGAGTGTATAACAGAGCTCCACAGCAATAATACTCCCAGTAATGTGTCTGAGTGTATAACAGAGCTCCACAGTAATAATACTCCCAGTAATGTGTCTGAGTGTATAACAGAGCTCCCCACCAATAATACTCCCAGTAATGTGTCTGAGTGTATAACAGAGCTCCACAGTAATAATACTCCCAGTAATGTGTCTGAGTGTATAACAGAGCTCCACAGCAATAATACTCCCAGTAATGTGTCTGAGTGTATAACAGAGCTCCAAAGCAATAATACTCCCAGTAATGTGTCTGAGTGTATAACAGAGCTCCACAGCAATAATACTCCCAGTAATGTGTCTGAGTGTATAACAGAGCTTCACAGTAATAATACTCCCAGTAATGTGTCTGAGTGTATAACAGAGCTAAACAGTAATAATACTCCCAGTAATGTGCCTGAGTGTATAACAGCTCCACAGCAATATTACTCCCAGTAATGTGTCTGAGTGTATAACAGAGCTCCACAGCAATAATACTCCCAGTAATGTGTCTGAGTGTATAACAGAGCTCCACAGTAATAATACTCCCAGTAATGTGTCTGAGTGTATAACAGAGCTCCACAGCAATAATACTCCCAGTAATGTGTCTGAGTGTATAACAGCTCCACAGCAATATTACTCCCAGTAATGTGTCTGAAAGTATAACAGAGCTCCACAGCAATAATACTCCCAGTAATGTGTCTGAGTATATAACAGAGCTCCAAAGCAATAATACTCCCAGTAATGTGTCTGAGTGTATAACAGAGCTCCACAGCAATAATACTCCCAGTAATGTGTCTGAGTGTATAACAGAGCTTCACAGTAATAATACTCCCAGTAATGTGTCTGAATGTATAACAGAGCTCCACAGTATTAATACTCCCAGTAATGTGTCTTAGTGTATAACAGAGCTCCACAGCAATAATACTCCCAGTAATGTGTCTGAGTGTATAACAGAGCTCCACAGCAATAATACTGCCAGTAATGTGTCTGAGTGTATAACAGAGCTCCATAGCAATAATACTCCCAGTAATGTGTCCGAGTGTATAACAGAGCACCACGGCAATAAAACTCCCAGTAATGTGTCTGAGTGTATCACAGAGCTCCACAACAATAATACTCCCAGTAATGTGTCTGAGTGTATAACGGAGCTCCACAGCAATAATACTCCCAGTTATGTGTCTGAGTGTATAATAGAGCTCCACAGCAATAATACTCCCAGTAATGTGTCTGAGTGTATAACAGAGCTCCACCGCAATAATGCTCCCAGTAATGTGTCTGAGTGTATAACACAGCTCCACCACAATAATACTCCCAGTAATGTGTCTGAATGTATAACAGAGCTCCACAGCAATAATACTCCCAGTAATGTGTCTGAGTGTATAACAGAGCTCCACAGCAATAATACTCCCAGTAATGTGTCTGAGTGTATAACAGAGCTCCAAAGCAATAATACTCCCAGTAATGTGTCTGAGTGTATAACAGAGCTCCACAGCAATAATACTCCCAGTAATGTGTCTGAGTGTATAACAGAGCTTCACAGTAATAATACTCCCAGTAATGTGTCTGAGTGTATAACAGAGCTCCACAGTAATAATACTCCCAGTAATGTGTCTGAGTGTATAACAGAGCTCCACAGCAATAATACTCCCAGTAATGTGTCTGAGTGTATAACAGAGCTCCACAGCAATAATACTCCCAGTAATGTGTCTGAGTGTATAACAGAGCTCCACAGCAATAATACTCCCAGTAATGTGCCTGAGTGTATAACAGCTCCACAGCAATATTACTCCCAGTAATGTGTCTGAGTGTATAACAGAGCTCCACAGCAATAATACTCCCAGTAATGTGTCTGAGTGTATAACAGAGCTCCACAGTAATAATACTCCCAGTAATGTGTCTGAGTGTATAACAGAGCTCCACGGCAATAATACTCCCAGTAATGTGTCTGAGTGTATAACAGCTCCACAGCAATATTACTCCCAGTAATGTGTCTGAAAGTATAACAGAGCTCCACAGCAATAATACTCCCAGTAATGTGTCTGAGTATATAACAGAGCTCCAAAGCAATAATACTCCCAGTAATGTGTCTGAGTGTATAACAGAGCTCCACAGCAATAATACTCCCAGTAATGTGTCTGAGTGTATAACAGAGCTTCACAGTAATAATACTCCCAGTAATGTGTCTGAATGTATAACAGAGCTCCACAGTATTAATACTCCCAGTAATGTGTCTTAGTGTATAACAGAGCTCCACAGCAATAATACTCCCAGTAATGTGTCTGAGTGTATAACAGAGCTCCACAGCAATAATACTGCCAGTAATGTGTCTGAGTGTATAACAGAGCTCCATAGCAATAATACTCCCAGTAATGTGTCCGAGTGTATAACAGAGCACCACGGCAATAAAACTCCCAGTAATGTGTCTGAGTGTATCACAGAGCTCCACAACAATAATACTCCCAGTAATGCGTCTGAGTGTATAACGGAGCTCCACAGCAATAATACTCCCAGTTATGTGTCTGAGTGTATAATAGAGCTCCACAGCAATAATACTCCCAGTAATGTGTCTGAGTGTATAACAGCTCCACAGCAATATTACTCCCAGTAATGTGTCTGAGTGTATAACAGAGCTCCACCGCAATAATGCTCCCAGTAATGTGTCTGAGTGTATAACACAGCTCCACCACAATAATACTCCCAGTAATGTGTCTGAATGTATAACAGAGCTCCACAGTATTAATACTCCCAGTAATGTGTCTTAGTGTATAACAGAGCTCCACAGCAATAATACTCCCAGTAATGTGTCTGAGTGTATAACAGAGCTCCACAGTATTAATACTGCCAGTAATGTGTCTGAGTGTATAACAGAGCTCCACAGCAATAATACTCCCAGTAATGTGTCTGAGTGTATAACAGAGCTCCACAGCAATAATACTGCCAGTAATGTGTCTGAGTGTATAACAGAGCTCCATAGCAATAATACTCCCAGTAATGTGTCCGAGTGTATAACAGAGCACCACGGCAATAAAACTCCCAGTAATGTGTCTGAGTGTATCACAGAGCTCCACAACAATAATACTCCCAGTAATGTGTCTGAGTGTATAACGGAGCTCCACAGCAATAATACTCCCAGTTATGTGTCTGAGTGTATAATAGAGCTCCACAGCAATAATACTCCCAGTAATGTGTCTGAGTGTATAACAGAGCTCCATAGCAATAATACTCCCAGTAATGTGTCTGAGTGTATAACAGAGCTCCACAGCAATAATACTCCCAGTAATGTGTCTGAGTGTATAACAGAGCTCCATAGCAATAATACTCCCAGTAATGTGTCCGAGTGTATAACAGAGCTCCACAGCAATAATACTCCCAGTAATGTGTCTGAGTGTATAACAGAGCTCCACAGCAATAATACTCCCAGTAATGTGTCTGAGTGTATAACAGAGCTCCACAGTAATAATACTCCCAGTAATGTGTCTGAGTGTATAACAGCTCCACAGCAATAATACTCCCAGTAATGTGTCTGAGTGTATAACAGAGCTCCATAGCAATAATACTCCCAGTAATGTGTCCGAGTGTATAACAGAGCTCCACAGCAATAATACTCCCAGTAATGTGTCTGAGTGTATAACAGAGCTCCACAGCAATAATACTCCCAGTAATGTGTCTGAGTGTATAACAGAGCTCCACCGCAATAATGCTCCCAGTAATGTGTCTGAGTGTATAACACAGCTCCACCACAATAATTCTCCCAGTAATGTGACTGAGTGTATAAAAGAGCTTGCCAGCAATAATACTCCCAATAATGTGACTGAGTGTATAACAGAGCTCCACAGCAATAATACTCCCAGTAATGTGTCTGAATGTATAACAGAGCTCCACAGTATTAATACTCCCAGTAATGTGTCTTAGTGTATAACAGAGCTCCAAAGCAATAATACTCCCAGTAATGTGTCTGAGTGTATAACAGAGCTCCATGGCAATAATACTCCCAGTAATGTGTCTGAGTGTATAACAGAGCCCCACAGCAATAATACTCCCAGTAATGTGTCTGAGTGTATAACAGAGCTCCACAGCAATAATACTCCCAGTAATGTGTCTGAGTGTATAACAGAGCTCCACAGCAATAATACTCCCAGTAATGTGTCTGAGTGTATAACAGAGCTCCACAGCAATAATACTCCCAGTAATGTGTCTGAGTGTATAACAGAGCTCCACAGCAATAATACTCCCAGTAATGTGTCTGAGTGTATAACAGAGCTCCACAGCAATAATACTCCCAGTAATGTGTCTGAGTGTATAACAGAGCTCCACAGCAATAATACTCCCAGTAATGTGTCTGAGTGTATAACAGAGCTCCACAACAATAATACTCCCAGTAATGTGTCTGAGTGTATAACAGAGCTCCACAGCAATAATACTCCCAGTAATGTGTCTGAGTGTATAACAGAGATCCACAGCAATAATACTCCCAGTAATGTGTCTGAGTGTATAACAGAGATCCACAGCAATAATACTCCCAGTAATGTGACTGAGTGTATAACAGAGCTCCACAGCTATAATACTCCCAGTAATGTGTCTGAGTGTATAACAGAGCTCCACAGCAATAATACTCCCAGTAATGTGTCTGAGTGTATAACAGAGCTCCACAGCAATAATACTCCCAGTAATGTGTCTGAGTGTATAACAGAGCCCCACAGCAATAATACTCCCAGTAATGTGTCTGAGTGTATAACAGAGCTCCACAGCAATAATACTCCCAGTAATGTGTCTGAGTGTATAACAGAGATCCACAGCAATAATACTCCCAGTAATGTGTCTGAGTGTATAACAGAGCTCCACAGCAATAATACTCCCAGTAATGTGTCTGAGTGTATAACAGAGCTCCACAGCAATAATACTCCCAGTAATGTGTCTGAGTGTATAACAGAGCTCCACAGCAATAATACTCCCAGTAATGTGTCTGAGTGTATAACAGAGCTCCACAGCAATAATACTCCCAATAATGTGTCTGAGTGTATAACAGAGCTCCACAGCAATAATACTCCCAGTAATGTGTCTGAGTGTATAACAGAGCTCCACAACAATAATACTCCCAGTAATGTGTCTGAGTGTATAACAGAGCTCCACAGCAATAATACTCCCAGTAATGTGTCTGAGTGTATAACAGAGCTCCACAGCAATAATACTCCCAGTAATGTGACTGAGTGTATAACAGAGCTCCACAGCTATAATACTCCCAGTAATGTGTCTGAGTGTATAACAGAGCTCCACAGTAATAATACTCCCAGTAATGTGTCTGAGTGTATAACAGAGCCCCACAGCAATAATACTCCCAGTAATGTGTCTGAGTGTATAACAGAGATCCACAGCAATAATACTCCCAGTAATGTGTCTGAGTGTATAACAGAGCTCCACAGCAATAATACTCCCAGTAATGTGTCTGAGTGTATAACAGAGCTCCACAGCAATAATACTCCCAGTAATGTGTCTGAGTGTATAACAGAGCTCCACAGCAATAATACTCCCAGTAATGTGTCTGAGTGTATAACAGAGCTACACAGCAATAATACTCCCAGTAATGTGTCTGAGTGTATAACAGAGCTCCACAGCAATAATACTCCCAGTAATGTGTCTGAGTGTATAACAGAGCTCCACAACAATAATACCCCCAGTAATGTGTCTGAGTGTATAACAGAGCTCCACAGCAATAATACTCCCAGTAATGTGTCTGAGTGTATAACAGAGCTCCACAGTAATAATACTCCCAGTAATGTGTCTGAGTGTATAACAGAGCTCCCCACCAATAATACTCCCAGTAATGTGTCTGAGTGTATAACAGAGCTCCACAGTAATAATACTCCCAGTAATGTGTCTGAGTGTATAACAGAGCTCCACAGCAATAATACTCCCAGTAATGTGTCTGAGTGTATAACAGAGCTCCAAAGCAATAATACTCCCAGTAATGTGTCTGAGTGTATAACAGAGCTCCACAGCAATAATACTCCCAGTAATGTGTCTGAGTGTATAACAGAGCTTCACAGTAATAATACTCCCAGTAATGTGTCTGAGTGTATAACAGAGCTAAACAGTAATAATACTCCCAGTAATGTGCCTGAGTGTATAACAGCTCCACAGCAATATTACTCCCAGTAATGTGTCTGAGTGTATAACAGAGCTCCACAGCAATAATACTCCCAGTAATGTGTCTGAGTATATAACAGAGCTCCAAAGCAATAATACTCCCAGTAATGTGTCTGAGTGTATAACAGAGCTCCACAGCAATAATACTCCCAGTAATGTGTCTGAGTGTATAACAGAGCTTCACAGTAATAATACTCCCAGTAATGTGTCTGAATGTATAACAGAGCTCCACAGTATTAATACTCCCAGTAATGTGTCTTAGTGTATAACAGAGCTCCACAGCAATAATACTCCCAGTAATGTGTCTGAGTGTATAACAGAGCTCCACAGCAATAATACTGCCAGTAATGTGTCTGAGTGTATAACAGAGCTCCATAGCAATAATACTCCCAGTAATGTGTCCGAGTGTATAACAGAGCACCACGGCAATAAAACTCCCAGTAATGTGTCTGAGTGTATCACAGAGCTCCACAACAATAATACTCCCAGTAATGTGTCTGAGTGTATAACGGAGCTCCACAGCAATAATACTCCCAGTTATGTGTCTGAGTGTATAATAGAGCTCCACAGCAATAATACTCCCAGTAATGTGTCTGAGTGTATAACAGAGCTCCACCGCAATAATGCTCCCAGTAATGTGTCTGAGTGTATAACACAGCTCCACCACAATAATACTCCCAGTAATGTGTCTGAATGTATAACAGAGCTCCACAGCAATAATACTCCCAGTAATGTGTCTGAGTGTATAACAGAGCTCCACAGTAATAATACTCCCAGTAATGTGTCTGAGTGTATAACAGAGCTCCACAGCAATAATACTCCCAGTAATGTGTCTGAGTGTATAACAGCTCCACAGCAATATTACTCCCAGTAATGTGTCTGAAAGTATAACAGAGCTCCACAGCAATAATACTCCCAGTAATGTGTCTGAGTATATAACAGAGCTCCAAAGCAATAATACTCCCAGTAATGTGTCTGAGTGTATAACAGAGCTCCACAGCAATAATACTCCCAGTAATGTGTCTGAGTGTATACCAGAGCTTCACAGTAATAATACTCCCAGTAATGTGTCTGAATGTATAACAGAGCTCCACAGTATTAATACTCCCAGTAATGTGTCTTAGTGTATAACAGAGCTCCACAGCAATAATACTCCCAGTAATGTGTCTGAGTGTATAACAGAGCTCCACAGCAATAATACTGCCAGTAATGTGTCTGAGTGTATAACAGAGCTCCATAGCAATAATACTCCCAGTAATGTGTCCGAGTGTATAACAGAGCTCCACGGCAATAAAACTCCCAGTAATGTGTCTGAGTGTATCACAGAGCTCCACAACAATAATACTCCCAGTAATGTGTCTGAGTGTATAACTGAGCTCCACAGCAATAATACTCCCAGTTATGTGTCTGAGTGTATAATAGAGCTCCACAGCAATAATACTCCCAGTAATGTGTCTGAGTGTATAACAGCTCCACAGCAATATTACTCCCAGTAATGTGTCTGAGTGTATAACAGAGCTCCACCGCAATAATGCTCCCAGTAATGTGTCTGAGTGAATAACACAGCTCCACCACAATAATACTCCCAGTAATGTGTCTGAATGTATAACAGAGCTCCACAGTATTAATACTCCCAGTAATGTGTCTTAGTGTATAACAGAGCTCCACAGCAATAATACTCCCAGTAATGTGTCTGAGTGTATAACAGAGCTCCACAGCAATAATACTGCCAGTAATGTGTCTGAGTGTATAACAGAGCTCCACAGCAATAATACTCCCAGTAATGTGTCTGAGTGTATAACAGAGCTCCACAGCAATAATACTGCCAGTAATGTGTCTGAGTGTATAACAGAGCTCCATAGCAAGAATACTCCCAGTAATGTGTCCGAGTGTATAACAGAGCACCACGGCAATAAAACTCCCAGTAATGTGTCTGAGTGTATCACAGAGCTCCACAACAATAATACTCCCAGTAATGTGACTGAGTGTATAACAGAGCTCCATAGCAATAATACTCCCAGTAATGTGTCCGAGTGTATAACAGAGCACCACGGCAATAAAACTCCCAGTAATGTGTCTGAGTGTATCACAGAGCTCAACAGCAATAATACTCCCAGTAATGTGTCTGAGTGTATAACAGAGCTCCACAGCAATAATACTCCCAGTAATGTGTCTGAGTGTATAACAGAGCTCCACAGCAATAATACTCCCAGTAATGTGTCTGAGTGTATAACAGAGCTCCACAACAATAATACCCCCAGTAATGTGTCTGAGTGTATAACAGAGCTCCACAGCAATAATACTCCCAGTAATGTGTCTGAGTGTATAACAGAGCTCCACAGTAATAATACTCCCAGTAATGTGTCTGAGTGTATAACAGAGATCCACAGCAATAATACTCCCAGTAATGTGTCTGAGTGTATAACAGAGATCCACAGCAATAATACTCCCAGTAATGTGTCTGAGTGTATAACAGAGCTCCACAGCAATAATACTCCCAGTAATGTGTCTGAGTGTATAACAGAGCTCCACAGCAATAATACTCCCAGTAATGTGTCTGAGTGTATAACAGAGCTCCACAGCAATAATACTCCCAGTAATGTGTCTGAGTGTATAACAGAGCTCCACAGCAATAATACTCCCAATAATGTGTCTGAGTGTATAACAGAGCTCCACAGCAATAATACTCCCAGTAATGTGTCTGAGTGTATAACAGAGCTCCACAACAATAATACTCCCAGTAATGTGTCTGAGTGTATAACAGAGCTCCACAGCAATAATACTCCCAGTAATGTGTCTGAGTGTATAACAGAGCTCCACAGCAATAATACTCCCAGTAATGTGACTGAGTGTATAACAGAGCTCCACAGCTATAATACTCCCAGTAATGTGTCTGAGTGTATAACAGAGCTCCACAGTAATAATACTCCCAGTAATGTGTCTGAGTGTATAACAGAGCCCCACAGCAATAATACTCCCAGTAATGTGTCTGAGTGTGTAGCGGATTGGTACCGGGCTGTCCCACGACATGTATGAGAATAAGTGTATTTGGTCATATGGCTGGTTTAATGTGTATGTACATGTATAGAAAGCATGGTATCCGGGTATAATGACAGTTAAATGTATGTAAAGAATTGTATTCCTCTAGTTGTTCGGTAGAATCATTCAAATAAAACAAGGGAATGAAACTACCGAACAACCAGACCACCCAGGAATGAGTGTGCCTCCAATTACCGTTTGCAACAATGTTGCAAACAGGTAATTGGCAATCAGTGCAGTGTGGTCTTTGTCCTCTGGGTGGCCGCCATTCGGGAAACAAACACGTGGCGGCGGCCATCTTAAACTACCGAACAGCGGTGTTTTGCCGTCGAGTGTCTGGAACTAAAATCGGACACTTGACTAGGCAAACACCGCTGAGACCTCCATACTTCCAGAAATTCGTATGGAAACTACCGAATGACCCGCCGTTCGGTAGAAAGAGCCCCATAAACAAGGGAATTCATTCAAACCCTCTCCAGGCTCTATAACACAGGCAATTCGCCTGTTTTCATTCCCTTGTTTGTGACCGACCGCAGGGCCAAAATGCATGGAACTGTTTTCGGATACTTTACCCATGCGGTCGGTCAAATCTTTGGAACCCCATATCTCACGAACCATTCATCCGAATGGGCTAATTTTTAAGTATGTTGGTCCCCCAGAATAGAGCTATCTGGGGATGTTGGATTTGTGGATGTACCCCAAGTATTTAGGGTACATCCAAAACTCGGGGAAAACTGTGTACACAATAAGGGGATTATGATGCTAGAGGAGGGGAGGAGATCTGGGGGAGGTTACTACTTAGAGATTGGATAATGTCTTAAGTGTTAGAACCTCCTCCCTTGCATGGGAGAGGGCTTTATAAGGAACTGTGGAATAAAGCTAGTCAGTCTGTTATGGTACTTTTTAGCAGTAAACCAAAATGTTTAAATGTCTATCTGTTCCTGTCCAAATCAATAAAATAAATTGCGTATATACGCTGAAGTAATTAAGTCTGACACACAAGGTTCAGGTTAAAATAACTTCGAGAAAATTTATTGGCAAGTGATTAAAAAGCGGACACGCAGGTCCTTTTAAGAGACATTTTACGTCATCATTGCTTATTAGAATATCAGTAAATAAACATCATTAATTGGATTAATTGTCAAGTGTCGGGATTAGTGTCCACCTATCAATATTATTAATTGGCTCAAAAGACTAAGTGGTTAATCCCGTGTCCACCCACCAAGAGGTGGGATTGTTCTGGACACGGGTGGGGGACAAGGGGTCTTGAGCGTCATTTTACACGGTCGGTGATCTCAGGCCTCGTGGCCAGGTGCAAGGTCTCTTATGAATAGAACATTTCATTACTACTGTGTTCGCATGGCCTTCAAATTATACTTTGTTGCAAATCTAAGGAAAAGTCAGCAATTCCTGTGTTAATCATATCTTTATAGAAAATACAGTCTTTGTTCTATTGTATTAGATGTGCTGGGAAATTCTGTCATGTAAGGTGATTTTAAAATGAACAAGTTAGGTTATGAGGACAAAATGGAGGATTGAAGAAGTCAGGTTAGGGGGACAAAATGGAGGATTGTCACAGTATAAAGTTAAAATGGAGTTAGTGCAATAATTGAATACAAATACAATAAGGTTTTTTAAATAATCCCACATCAGTCCCCCCTATGAAATGTTAGATTCTAAGAGATAAAACTTTATTAAGTTAGTACCAGGAAGACGTGTTAACCCAAAGGCACAGAAACCCCGTGGCCGCTAGCTAGGTGTTAATGCAAAGTGCAAGGCTGTCCCTAGATCTGACCCTAGTAGGCTAACTCATCCGTCAGTATGGCTCTCGAACACTTCACACCCATGGGTATCCCATGGCAGCTAACCCACCACTTCTCCAACACGGGGTCTTTACCATTCACTGACAGATGCTGTCCCTGAGCTAGTCCCTTCCTAGAATTCCTGCACTTTATCAACAAAAGGGATTGTTTGCAGCGGCAGACAGGGTGAGTTGATGTCTTGGAGCTCTTGGTCATCAACTTCGAGATGGGTGAAAGTGGGTGCCGCTTGGTCAACAGTCTTCAGGAGGGATTTTCTCAGACATGGGAGAATACAACAAAAGAGAAGAGCAAAGAGAAAAAGAAAAATTAGTATAGCCATACCAATATGCATTAAAGCCTTTTGCCATCCCGTCATCCAGCCAAACCATCTTTCCCAGGGATCTTGTATCCCAGAATTCCTTTTCAACTCTATAGACAGGTCATTTAATTTCTCTATGGCTAATGTAACTTTACCATTAGGGCCTGTGTTTTCTGGGATATAGGTACAACATGTCAAGGTGTCGGGCAAAATTTTACAAACTCCTCCTTTTTCGGCTAAGATCATATCTAGGGCCATTCTATTCTGGAAAGCCATTTGGGATGTGGCCTGCAATTGTTCGGCCAATCCCTGGAGGGCGTCTCTGGTATAATTAACAAAGCGCTGTTGATTATAATAAATGTAATTTATCCAATTTAAATTCTTGTTTGTGGTAACTATGGCAAAAAGTGATTCAAATCCTGCAGCAACTTCATCTCTTGCTTTAAATTCATTGGGCACCCCCCTAGGCACCCCAATGGCATCAATATAGACATGAGGATCAAAACTTCCTTTTACTGGGGCGTCACGCTTAACCTTAGTGTGCCTGGACTCATGGGTGACGAGGTGTGTGTCAGAGATAATATGTATAGGCATAATAGCTTTAGCCAAAGTACACTCCCCCCACCACTCCTTGTCCATTCTGGATCTCAGCTGTAAATCCCCACACAACCAGTAGATATCCCCTAATGACCTGGTGTGAAACTGCAACAAGTCCATAGAGACACTCCTGTAGGTAGCACAATATCCCTTAGAGAAGTTACCCAAGAATCTACCAATTCCATCATAATTAGCATAACAAGTGTAATTACCTTTATACACGGTAATACCATCTGGGGGTTTGACATCCTTGGTTAGGAGAGGATACTCCTTTGTCCATGCACTACATATGGACCTGTTAAAATCATAGTGATAGGCAAAAAGGCTTAAAACACATTCCTCTATATCTACTGGCAGGATTAGAGGTACGGTACCCAGGTGAGGCCGGGCACCACCACACACATAACATGCAGTCTTATTATGCTTATTAGCATTATATTTCATCCATTCTAACCATAAATTTACATCATTAAAACCTGTTTCAGCGGCCATGGTATCTTCAAAGGTGGGGTTAGCAATGGCCATCATGTCTTGAAAGGTCTGGATATGAGGTTTTAATGGGTTAGGGACCATATGGGTGGCCCCTTGCCACTCGGAAGAGTTGCACATATCTTTTAGGAAGAAATGCCCTAATTTACGGTAGGAACCCTTTTTCCAATACATTCCCATCACATACTGGTCGGCATCCGTTGGGCTTGGATGCTCAATGTTAAGGATTAATTTCATTGGTGTACCTCCCCCAGGCTTTCTCAAAGTCATTCTCTGGAGAAGGGATCTACCTTGTTCATCTACTTTAGATAAGGCACTTTTTGGTTTGTAACCCCAGGCAGGCCCGGCATTCCATCCCGCTGCCCCCCAATGATTACAATTGTGCCCCCATTGTTTGTCAACTACACAAACATATGGGTCTTTTGAATGAGGGATATCTCTGTAAATACTCTGGATTTGTGATGTGGGGAACGGGCATTCTACAATATCACAATAGTCAAAGGTGTAAGTAGCCACATGGGTGCATGATGAATTGTACCAGAAGGTATACCCACTAATATCTTTGGTGATGGCTACTTGTTGGGCCTTTATGAGGCTGATTAAGGAGAAGATGTGCCAGTGGTACATGCTTGTGCGGTATCTGCTTCCTCTGGGGCAGGAGATTTCTTGCAGTGGGAAGCGTGGATCCAATTTGGCCTACCGGCCAGTTTGACGGAAGTTGCGGTAATCAGGAGAACTTGGAATGGACCGTCAAATCTTGGTTCCAGGGTATTTTTCCGCACAAACTTCTTGACCAGAACCCAATCTCCGGGGAGCAGGTTATGGGCACCTGTATCCAATTCGGGATCTGGAATTGAAGAGAAAACTTGGGCATGTATTTTGTTTAAGGCACTTGCAAGTTCAGTTACATAATCTACTAAAACATCTGATTGGAGCTGTAACTGCTGCGGATAATAACAACCTAGTCTGGGTGCTGTCCCAAATAGAATCTCATATGGGGACAGTGAATGCTTCCCTCTAGGTGTGTGCCTAACACTGAATAAAGCTATTGACAGGCTTTCTGGCCAGGGCATCTTTGTTTCTTGCGACATTTTTAACATTCTGGCTTTTAGAGTGCCATTCATGCGCTCTACTTTACCACTACTTTGTGGGTGGTAAGGGGTGTGGAAGGCTAGGGTCACCCCTAGAGCAGTCCAAATTTCTTTAGTCACTGTTGCTGTGAAGGCTGGGCCTTGATCACTTTCAATGACTTCTGGGAGTCCAAATCTACATACTATCTCTGTAAGTAGGCGTCTTGCGGTTGTCTTTGCAGTGATATTGGCCACTGGGTAGGCCTCTGGCCACCCTGAGAACATGTCCACTATGACTAGTGCATATTCATGGGGCCCACTCTTGGGCATTTGGATGTGGTCAATTTGAATTCGCTGGAAGGGGTACATGGGCTTTGCCAGGTGTTTTGCAGGCACCTTGATTGGTCTTCCTGGATTGCATTTTGCACAAATAACACAGGCCTTACAGAAGCTGCTGATCAATGTTGTGATTCCGGGTGCTTCATAATACTTCTGTATGAGGGCGGCCATCAATTCCTTTGACAGGTGTGCAGGCCCATGTGCCCATTGGACAACTGCTGGATATAAATTTTTTGGAAGGCAAAATTTGAAGTTGTTGTAATATACTCCGTCCTTTTGGACAGCTCCTTTATTTTTCCATTTTTGGGTTTCTTCAGGAGTGACTGCAGCTTGCTGTTCCCGCAAAATTCGCAAATCAGTAGGAAGAGTTTGCAGAGCAAAAATAGGGACTTCTTCTTCTTCTTCTTCTTGTCCGGACACTTCTTCATCCACTTCCTGCAGATCCCTGGCTGCTAGCTTAGCAGCCTGATCAGCCAAATGGTTGCCCTTTGCTTCATTTGTATCCAGTTTCCCATGGGCCTTTACCTTCAAAACGGCCACTTCTTCAGGGAGTAGGAGGGCATCCATTAGCTCCTTAATTGCAGTACTATGTTTGACTGGTGTACCGGCGGTGGTAAGAAATCCTCTTGTCTTCCAAATTAGGCCGAAGTCATGTGCCACACCCAGAGCATATCTTGAATCTGTATAGATGTTGGCACGTTTTCCTTCGGAAATTTTGCATGCTGAAGTCAGAGCCTGTAATTCGGCTTCTTGCGCAGACATTGCTGGCGGTAAAGATGATGATTTGATAACTTCGTCTGTTGTGGTTACGGCATATCCTGTATGATATCTTCCTTCTTCATCAGCATATCTTGAGCCGTCCACAAACAGGGTAAAATCTGGATCTTGTAATGGATTCTCATGCACAGTTGGTAGGTGTACTGTCTCCATTTTCATCTGTTCAAAACAGTCATGAGGTGTTTCGGGGTCATAATCATTCACTATGACCAGATCTTGGAATTCCTTTTCTAGGAAGTGGCGCGGCCATGCTTCCAGAAGGTCAGTTGTTGGGTATTTGACAATACCATTTTCCTGTAGCTGTTCTTCATCCATGGTGGCCCATAGCTTTGCCATGGGCCCAAGGTCATTCCATGACCTTGTCTTCAATTTGGTAACAGGAATATGTGGGATAGCAGTATCCCAATGGCGGTAGAGGTAGATAAGTTGTTGAGGTAGTTGGACCAAGACCATGCTATTGCCTTCAGAGTCACAATAGAAATCTTGAGCAGTGAGCTTCACATCAGTCCAGTGGTAAAGCTCATCTTCATAGCAAGGTTCGGGAGTAATGTTTGGTTTGTACCACATGGTACAGAAGGCGTAATCTGGGCCTTCACAGAGAGGCTTCTCATCTTCATAAAATGTCAAATGTGGATGCATGACTTTCTTGATACATCCACAAAGCAGGTAAATGTAGGTTTCATCTGTGACAAATCCATAATAGATACCCCCCTCAGGGAGTGGAAGAAGAGTGGATGGGTTAAGAACTTGACATCTTTGGATGGAAATGTTGTCAGGTAGAAGAAGATGACACTGTAGGCGTAGGTGTCTGGCAGGAGACACGTGTTTGAGCTGGACTTGGTTGATGATGGCAGAGATGTCATGAGGGGCCAAAACAACCAGAGGGTGGCCAAGGACCAGGTCTGAGGTTCTTTCTATGAGCTCTCTTGCAGCAAAAACAGCCCTGAGACAGGAAGGGGTCCCTCTGGCCACAATGTCCAGTTGACATGAGAAATATCCAATAGGCCTTTGGCGGCCTCTTAAGTCATTAGTTTGGGTGAGAACTCCTGTTGCATGGCCTTGTCTTTCAGAGACAAATAATTTGAAAGGTTTGGAGTAATCAGGCAGGCCCAAGGCAGGAGCAGAAGCAATGGCACGTTTTAGAGCATTGAAATTGTCTATTGCTTCATTAGTTAAACAGAAAGGGTCAGACTTAAGTGCGTCATAGAGAGGTTGCATGAGCAGGGAGGCCTCTGGGATCCATGCTCTGCAGTAGGAAATAAGGCCTAGGAAGGCATGGAGAGATTTTGAAGTTCTTGGAGTTGGAATATCCAGTACGGCTCTTACCCGGTCCCGGGTAAGATGTCTGGTACCTTGAGATAGGCAATGTCCAAGGAAAATTACTGAGGGTTGGCAGAACTGTAGTTTGATGAGGGAAGCCTTGCATCCTTGTTCTGCCAAATAACAAAGCAGGCTAATTGAGCACTTTTCAGTAGTGGGTCTATCATCTCCACAGAGCAGCAAATCATCCACATACTGAAGCAGAACAACTTCTGGGTGCTCGGCTTGCCATGGGTCAAGGATGGTGGCCATGGCCTTTGCAAACTGACTTGGTGAATTTTGTGCCCCTTGGGGCATGACAGTCCAGGTATACTGTTGCATCTCATGGGTGAAAGCAAACAGGTATTGGCAGGATGGGTCCAGTGGAACACTGAAAAAGGCATTTGCTAGGTCAATGACTGTGAAAAATTTTGCAGATGGTGGGACTCCAGAGAGCAGAGTATGGGGATTTGGTACAAGAGGGGTGTCCAGGACGGTAGCTTCATTAACAGCACGGAGATCCTGAACCATCCTGTACTTCTCTGGCTCACCTTTTGGAGTTTTCTTTTTCACAGGGAATAATGGGGTGTTGCATTCAGATTTGCATTTCACTAGGGCACCCTTCTCCAAGAGTGCCTTGATGTGGGTAGAAATGGCAGCAGCCTGTGCTGGTTTTAATGGATATTGTGGTTTTCTTGGTAATTTAGCCCCTGGAATAAGCTTTACCACCACAGGGGGAACATTTAGGTGACCTATGTCCTCTTGGCCTGAGGACCATAACTTGGCGGGCACCTGTGTTTTTAATGCCTCTGGGAAATTGGACCTTAATTCTGCTGCTTTCTCACGGGGCTTTTCTAAATGCAGCATTAGAGGCAAGGAGCACAAGGCTGAGGTGTCTGATTCAGATAGAGGTGTGGACATTTCTACCTGCCCATCCGGGGTAAAGGTGATGGATGCTTGCAGGCGTGAAAGAACATCAGCACCTAATAGGTTAATTGGGCATGTGGAGGATACCACAAAGCGAGCAAGCAGGCTAGAGCCAACTCGTAATGGAGTTGTTAAAGGGCTATGTCTTGGCTGGCCATCCACTCCAACACAAGAGACGTCAATATTTGACAGAAAGGATGGGTCTGGCAGGTCTTGTTCTCGCAGAACACTACGGGCTGCACCTGTGTCAACTAGAAATGTGGTAGGGTGGCCTTCAATGGGCAAAGTCACTGTGGCAAGTGGCCCCCCTTTATCCCCTGTAGACACTGCCATGACAGGGGTTGCAGACACAGGCTTGCCAATTTCCTAATCATCTGGTTCCTCAATTATCGGAACCTGTTTGGTGGCTTTGGGAGCTGGGGCAGGTTTGGAGGGCTTTCTGGGCTCCCTTGGCTCCTTTTTAGGTTCTGGGCAGTCACTTCTAAAGTGCCCCTTGGCTCCACAATTAAAACAATGTCCCCCCTCCTCCGGTCTAGTACCTTTTGGGACTGGGGTGGAGCGGGATACCATGAGAGGCGCTGAAGTGGATCTTCTTGGGGTCTGAGCGGATTCCAAACCTCTAGCAACTAAAAGTAGGGTGTCCAGGGGAACAACCTTATATTCAGGGCGTGCAGCAATGATTCCCTTGCGTATAGAGTCCTTAACACCTTGGACAAACGCACCTGACAGCATTTGTGAATGAATTTTGTCAGTAAGATCAAACCCCAAATCTGTAAACATTTGATACAGTCTTGCATGAAACCTTTCCACTGATTCTCCTTTATCTTGAATAACATCAGTAAGGCCAGCAGCCTGATCTGCAAGTTTGTCCTTAGCCCATTCTTTTAATTGGGTGCAAAAAGTTACTCCAGAGGGGTAATCAACATTACTGTTGAGCTGATCTGTACTGAGGTGTCGGGCCATACTTGGCCAATATGCATCCCCTGCTTTAATAGCACAAATGCTCAATAGATCACGCCATGCGGCTGAATAAGTCTTTTGAATTTGAACTATCCCTCGGTAGAAGGGCATGGGCTGCTTTTCTGGGTCCGGGAGTGATTTCATCAGAGCACTAGCTTGAGTGGGGTTAAAAGCTACATATTTAGGAGGGGCCTGTTCTCCCCGACCCTTGTGGCCGAAGGGATCATCGATAGAACGATGAGATGGGGCTCCCGCAGCAAGTTCCGATGAGACATGGGACACCCTGTCCATCTCGTCATCATCGAATTCTATGATATTGACTCTTCTACGCGGTGCAGGTCCCGCGTGAGGTGAAAGGGTCGGTGGCTGGGAATGAGCCCCAGATGCAGGGGTGGCTAGCGAGTCGTAACCTGGGGACAGGTAGTCGCCGGGAATTACTGGCATCAGGGCTGAACTGGGAGCCGCCATATTGGAGGCGGGGAAAGGAGTTGCTTCAGGATTAAGGGAAGGAGCGGCGGCCATATTTGATATGGGCACTTCCGGGGTAGATTGGGCCGGACTGGGCATGACCGGAACCTGGGGAGTGGCTTGGGGAAAGGGAGGGTAACCGGGGTAGGGCAGGGCCATGGGATATGGGAAGGGGTAGGGCCAGGCAGGGGAGGGCAAAAGAGTAGGGTGGGCAGGTACGGTTAAGGAGGTAGGATATTGGACTGGGGCGGAGCTGGTTATCGGAGGAGACAGGACAGGATTAGTAGGGATGGATGCAGAAAGAGAAGTCGTAGCATGGGAGGGAGGGGTAGTTAGCTGGACGGGTGCTGATGGAAGGGGATTAACCATAGAGAGGGATTGCAGGGAGGAGGCGGCAGATGAGATGTTAGGATTAGGCATGGAAGGAAGCGTGGGGATGGCTGAGGATGATGGGACCGTTAGAGAAAGGGAAGGGGTAAAGAAAGATCCATCAGAATTCAGGACCGGGCAGACAGGGGAGGTGATGGGATGGGATTCGGGAGGATCGGGAGTGGGGAACATAGTCAGCTGGCTATCACCTATGGCTGACTGAACCTTGGGGACGGACATCCCCTGGGCGCCATTTTGGGGCGCTGGCTGAGGGTAAACCCCAGCAACACAATTTTTATGATACACAAACAATTTTACACCTTTGTGATTTACTTCTTCCTCAACCCAACCTTCTAACTGAATAGCCTTCGCTACTCTGTACCATGCTTCAGCAGTCTTTAATAAACCATTATCTGTAAGCTTGCCTTTCATTTCTGCTAGTAACTTGCGCCAACTTTCTGGTTGCAATCTCCCACATGTCGGTACAGCAATTTTACATACTTTTGCAATCTTTTCAACACCTTTAACCATCTCTTCACCCTCTCTGTTCTCTACCAAATCACATGCTAACCAGCCCTTGCTGGGCTTATCTAAATCCTGTCCCATAGTCCCTTTACCCCTATACCAGCGTCCTAGATATAGAGAGAGAGAGGGAAATTTGAACAAGAACGTCTACAATGCTCGACTGCCACCCGAGAATCTTGGGACTTTCTCAGGTGCGTCTTCCCAAAACGTAGACTAGTCACTTAATCCGCCTACCCGGGGTGGTAGACACGGATTGGAGCGAGGTGAGAAGTGTGTGACCAATCACTTCTCTTTTAAGAGGAATGGGAGTGGATAGTATAATAATATAGAAAGTGTAGAAAAGATGAAAGGCAAGGAAAAATCCTTAGAGACAGACACAGGAGTACATGAGACTCCTCATTAAACAAACAAGACAACAATACAGTTGAAATACAGTGTATGCATCACAGTTCAAATGAAATCAACAGTAATTCCTTTCCTTTACTCATGTGCTTACTCCAAAGTCACCTCCCTCAACCCCGTAGTGCCCCTATAAAACCCACTTACAAGTCTCACTACCACAAATAAACAGAAAAAAACTGGAATTCCACCAGCCCCCAGCGCTCAGGGCGGCGGTTACCAAGAGAAAACTGGAATCCCCCCAGCCGAAGCTGAGGTTTACCAAAACTGGAATCCCCCCAGCCTCGGTACTCGGGACAGTGGTTACCAAAATTGGAATTCCACTAGCCCCAGTACTCGAAACTGTGGGTTACCACGTGCACAATGAGGCTAGCTAAGCTCTCAGAGTGTCACGAGAAGGATCACAGGAAATTATGAGTCTACACAAAATCCACAGTTCCAACAATCCCCTTTTTCCTTACAGCCACAGCCACGAGGCTCCTAAAAGAGGTAAACAGGCAAAGAAGACCCCCAGGAACGCATCCACAGGTCAACCCCCCTTTTTCCCTACAACCACGGCACCGTGGTTCCTAAAAGGAGTAAAACAGGCAACAGAAGACCCAGGCAAATCCCCTCGGGTCCACCCCCCCTTTATCCCAAAAGGGGCAAAATACAAACAGATAAACAGACAAAACAGAAGACCCAGGCAAATCCCCTCAGGTCCACCCCCCTTTATCCCAAAAAGGGGAAAACAAGCAAGACAGAACCCCAGGCAAATCCCCTGCAGGTCCACCCCCCCTTTATCTCAAAATGGGGAAACAGGCAAACAATTCAAACACAATTCAAACACACCCAGGCAACAGATAGACTAAAATGCAGGTAAACAAATGAGTAACGAGACACCGGGCAAGATATTACCTGTCTTTGATGTCCTCCCGGGAAGCAGTCACAGACACGTGGACGGGTCAATCAAAGGGGCCGGAACGTACCGGTGGCTCTGCAGAAGTCTCTACCGTGTATCTGGAGGTGATCAATCTCCCTTCCTTCCCCCTGGATTCCTCCGTCCAACAGCGTCTTCCTTAGGACGGCTCACCGGCCAGACATAGCCCGGTGCCCCACGTTGGGCGCCAAGTTGTTATGGTACTTTTTAGCAGTAAACCAAAATGTTTAAATGTCTATCTGTTCCTGTCCAAATCAATAAAATAAATTGCGTATATACGCTGAAGTAATTAAGTCTGACACACAAGGTTCAGGTTAAAATAACTTCGAGAAAATTTATTGGCAAGTGATTAAAAAGCGGACACGCAGGTCCTTTTAAGAGACATTTTACGTCATCATTGCTTATTAGAATATCAGTAAATAAACATCATTAATTGGATTAATTGTCAAGTGTCGGGATTAGTGTCCACCTATCAATATTATTAATTGGCTCAAAAGACTAAGTGGTTAATCCCGTGTCCACCCACCAAGAGGTGGGATTGTTCTGGACACGGGTGGGGGACAAGGGGTCTTGAGCGTCATTTTACACGGTCGGTGATCTCAGGCCTCGTGGCCAGGTGCAAGGTCTCTTATGAATAGAACATTTCATTACTACTGTGTTCGCATGGCCTTCAAATTATACTTTGTTGCAAATCTAAGGAAAAGTCAGCAATTCCTGTGTTAATCATATCTTTATAGAAAATACAGTCTTTGTTCTATTGTATTAGATGTGCTGGGAAATTCTGTCATGTAAGGTGATTTTAAAATGAACAAGTTAGGTTATGAGGACAAAATGGAGGATTGAAGAAGTCAGGTTAGGGGGACAAAATGGAGGATTGTCACAGTATAAAGTTAAAATGGAGTTAGTGCAATAATTGAATACAAATACAATAAGGTTTTTTAAATAATCCCACATCAAGTCTACTCCTGAAACTGTGTGTCGTCCAGTTATTGGGATTGCGATGGGGATACTGCTGTATTACTTTACCTGCTGGAAACCTTGCCTATGGACTTAACATCACCTTGTTCCTGAGCCTCACTGGAATCTCTAGTGGAGAATAGCTGTGCAAGATCGGCTCTCCGCTACAGAGTGTATAACAGAGATCCACAGCAATAATACTCCCAGTAATGTGTCTGAGTGTATAACAGAGCTCCACAGCAATAATACTCCCAGTAATGTGTCTGAGTGTATAACAGAGCTCCACAGCAATAATACTCCCAGTAATGTGTCTGAGTGTATAACAGAGCTCCACAGCAATAATACTCCCAGTAATGTGTCTGAGTGTATAACAGAGCTACACAGCAATAATACTCCCAGTAATGTGTCTGAGTGTATAACAGAGCTCCACAGCAATAATACTCCCAGTAATGTGTCTGAGTGTATAACAGAGCTCCACAACAATAATACCCCCAGTAATGTGTCTGAGTGTATAACAGAGCTCCACAGCAATAATACTCCCAGTAATGTGTCTGAGTGTATAACAGAGCTCCACAGTAATAATACTCCCAGTAATGTGTCTGAGTGTATAACAGAGCTCCCCACCAATAATACTCCCAGTAATGTGTCTGAGTGTATAACAGAGCTCCACAGTAATAATACTCCCAGTAATGTGTCTGAGTGTATAACAGAGCTCCACAGCAATAATACTCCCAGTAATGTGTCTGAGTGTATAACAGAGCTCCAAAGCAATAATACTCCCAGTAATGTGTCTGAGTGTATAACAGAGCTCCACAGCAATAATACTCCCAGTAATGTGTCTGAGTGTATAACAGAGCTTCACAGTAATAATACTCCCATGTAATGTGTCTGAGTGTATAACAGAGCTAAACAGTAATAATACTCCCAGTAATGTGCCTGAGTGTATAACAGCTCCACAGCAATATTACTCCCAGTAATGTGTCTGAGTGTATAACAGAGCTCCACAGCAATAATACTCCCAGTAATGTGTCTGAGTGTATAACAGAGCTCCACAGTAATAATACTCCCAGTAATGTGTCTGAGTGTATAACAGAGCTCCACAGCAATAATACTCCCAGTAATGTGTCTGAGTGTATAACAGCTCCACAGCAATATTACTCCCAGTAATGTGTCTGAAAGTATAACAGAGCTCCACAGCAATAATACTCCCAGTAATGTGTCTGAGTATATAACAGAGCTCCAAAGCAATAATACTCCCAGTAATGTGTCTGAGTGTATAACAGAGCTCCACAGCAATAATACTCCCAGTAATGTGTCTGAGTGTATAACAGAGCTTCACAGTAATAATACTCCCAGTAATGTGTCTGAATGTATAACAGAGCTCCACAGTATTAATACTCCCAGTAATGTGTCTTAGTGTATAACAGAGCTCCACAGCAATAATACTCCCAGTAATGTGTCTGAGGGTATAACAGAGCTCCACAGCAATAATACTGCCAGTAATGTGTCTGAGTGTATAACAGAGCTCCATAGCAATAATACTCCCAGTAATGTGTCCGAGTGTATAACAGAGCACCACGGCAATAAAACTCCCAGTAATGTGTCTGAGTGTATCACAGAGCTCCACAACAATAATACTCCCAGTAATGTGTCTGAGTGTATAACGGAGCTCCACAGCAATAATACTCCCAGTTATGTGTCTGAGTGTATAATAGAGCTCCACAGCAATAATACTCCCAGTAATGTGTCTGAGTGTATAACAGCTCCACAGCAATATTACTCCCAGTAATGTGTCTGAGTGTATAACAGAGCTCCACCGCAATAATGCTCCCAGTAATGTGTCTGAGTGTATAACACAGCTCCACCACAATAATACTCCCAGTAATGTGTCTGAATGTATAACAGAGCTCCACAGTATTAATACTCCCAGTAATGTGTCTTAGTGTATAACAGAGCTCCACAGCAATAATACTCCCAGTAATGTGTCTGAGTGTATAACAGAGCTCCACAGCAATAATACTGCCAGTAATGTGTCTGAGTGTATAACAGAGCTCCACAGCAATAATACTCCCAGTAATGTGTCTGAGTGTATAACAGAGCTCCACAGCAATAATACTGCCAGTAATGTGTCTGAGTGTATAACAGAGCTCCATAGCAAGAATACTCCCAGTAATGTGTCCGAGTGTATAACAGAGCACCACGGCAATAAAACTCCCAGTAATGTGTCTGAGTGTATCACAGAGCTCCACAACAATAATACTCCCAGTAATGTGACTGAGTGTATAACAGAGCTCCATAGCAATAATACTCCCAGTAATGTGTCCGAGTGTATAACAGAGCACCACGGCAATAAAACTCCCAGTAATGTGTCTGAGTGTATCACAGAGCTCAACAGCAATAATACTCCCAGTAATGTGTCTGAGTGTATAACAGAGCTCCACAGCAATAATACTCCCAGTAATGTGTCTGAGTGTATAACAGAGCTCCACAGCAATAATACTCCCAGTAATGTGTCTGAGTGTATAACAGAGCTCCACAACAATAATACCCCCAGTAATGTGTCTGAGTGTATAACAGAGCTCCACAGCAATAATACTCCCAGTAATGTGTCTGAGTGTATAACAGAGCTCCACAGTAATAATACTCCCAGTAATGTGTCTGAGTGTATAACAGAGCTCCCCACCAATAATACTCCCAGTAATGTGTCTGAGTGTATAACAGAGCTCCACAGTAATAATACTCCCAGTAATGTGTCTGAGTGTATAACAGAGCTCCACAGCAATAATACTCCCAGTAATGTGTCTGAGTGTATAACAGAGCTCCAAAGCAATAATACTCCCAGTAATGTGTCTGAGTGTATAACAGAGCTCCACAGCAATAATACTCCCAGTAATGTGTCTGAGTGTATAACAGAGCTTCACAGTAATAATACTCCCAGTAATGTGTCTGAGTGTATAACAGAGCTCCACAGTAATAATACTCCCAGTAATGTGTCTGAGTGTATAACAGAGCTCCACAGCAATAATACTCCCAGTAATGTGTCTGAGTGTATAACAGAGCTCCACAGCAATAATACTCCCAGTAATGTGTCTGAGTGTATAACAGAGCTCCACAGCAATAATACTCCCAGTAATGTGCCTGAGTGTATAACAGCTCCACAGCAATATTACTCCCAGTAATGTGTCTGAGTGTATAACAGAGCTCCACAGCAATAATACTCCCAGTAATGTGTCTGAGTGTATAACAGAGCTCCACAGTAATAATACTCCCAGTAATGTGTCTGAGTGTATAACAGAGCTCCACGGCAATAATACTCCCAGTAATGTGTCTGAGTGTATAACAGCTCCACAGCAATATTACTCCCAGTAATGTGTCTGAAAGTATAACAGAGCTCCACAGCAATAATACTCCCAGTAATGTGTCTGAGTATATAACAGAGCTCCAAAGCAATAATACTCCCAGTAATGTGTCTGAGTGTATAACAGAGCTCCACAGCAATAATACTCCCAGTAATGTGTCTGAGTGTATAACAGAGCTTCACAGTAATAATACTCCCAGTAATGTGTCTGAATGTATAACAGAGCTCCACAGTATTAATACTCCCAGTAATGTGTCTTAGTGTATAACAGAGCTCCACAGCAATAATACTCCCAGTAATGTGTCTGAGTGTATAACAGAGCTCCACAGCAATAATACTGCCAGTAATGTGTCTGAGTGTATAACAGAGCTCCATAGCAATAATACTCCCAGTAATGTGTCCGAGTGTATAACAGAGCACCACGGCAATAAAACTCCCAGTAATGTGTCTGAGTGTATCACAGAGCTCCACAACAATAATACTCCCAGTAATGCGTCTGAGTGTATAACGGAGCTCCACAGCAATAATACTCCCAGTTATGTGTCTGAGTGTATAATAGAGCTCCACAGCAATAATACTCCCAGTAATGTGTCTGAGTGTATAACAGCTCCACAGCAATATTACTCCCAGTAATGTGTCTGAGTGTATAACAGAGCTCCACCGCAATAATGCTCCCAGTAATGTGTCTGAGTGTATAACACAGCTCCACCACAATAATACTCCCAGTAATGTGTCTGAATGTATAACAGAGCTCCACAGTATTAATACTCCCAGTAATGTGTCTTAGTGTATAACAGAGCTCCACAGCAATAATACTCCCAGTAATGTGTCTGAGTGTATAACAGAGCTCCACAGTATTAATACTGCCAGTAATGTGTCTGAGTGTATAACAGAGCTCCACAGCAATAATACTCCCAGTAATGTGTCTGAGTGTATAACAGAGCTCCACAGCAATAATACTGCCAGTAATGTGTCTGAGTGTATAACAGAGCTCCATAGCAATAATACTCCCAGTAATGTGTCCGAGTGTATAACAGAGCACCACGGCAATAAAACTCCCAGTAATGTGTCTGAGTGTATCACAGAGCTCCACAACAATAATACTCCCAGTAATGTGTCTGAGTGTATAACGGAGCTCCACAGCAATAATACTCCCAGTTATGTGTCTGAGTGTATAATAGAGCTCCACAGCAATAATACTCCCAGTAATGTGTCTGAGTGTATAACAGAGCTCCATAGCAATAATACTCCCAGTAATGTGTCTGAGTGTATAACAGAGCTCCACAGCAATAATACTCCCAGTAATGTGTCTGAGTGTATAACAGAGCTCCATAGCAATAATACTCCCAGTAGTGTGTCCGAGTGTATAACAGAGCTCCACAGCAATAATACTCCCAGTAATGTGTCTGAGTGTATAACAGAGCTCCACAGCAATAATACTCCCAGTAATGTGTCTGAGTGTATAACAGAGCTCCACAGTAATAATACTCCCAGTAATGTGTCTGAGTGTATAACAGCTCCACAGCAATATTACTCCCAGTAATGTGTCTGAGTGTATAACAGAGCTCCACCGCAATAATGCTCCCAGTAATGTGTCTGAGTGTATAACACAGCTCCACCACAATAATTCTCCCAGTAATGTGACTGAGTGTATAAAAGAGCTTGCCAGCAATAATACTCCCAATAATGTGACTGAGTGTATAACAGAGCTCCACAGCAATAATACTCCCAGTAATGTGTCTGAATGTATAACAGAGCTCCACAGTATTAATACTCCCAGTAATGTGTCTTAGTGTATAACAGAGCTCCAAAGCAATAATACTCCCAGTAATGTGTCTGAGTGTATAACAGAGCTCCATGGCAATAATACTCCCAGTAATGTGTCTAAGTGTATAGCAGAGCTCCATAGCAATAATACTCCCAGTAATGTGTCTGAGTGTATAACAGAGCTCCACAGCAATAATACTCCCAGTAATGTGTCTGAGTGTATAACAGAGCTCCACAGCAATAATACTCCCAGTAATGTGTCTGAGTGTATAACAGAGCTCCACAGTAATAATACTCCCAGTAATGTGTCTGAGTGTATACCAGCTCCACAGCAATATTACTCCCAGTAATGTGTCTGAGTGTATAACAGAGCTCCACCGCAATAATGCTCCCAGTAATGTGTCTGAGTGTATAACACAGCTCCACCACAATAATACTCCCAGTAATGTGACTGAGTGTATAAAAGAGCTCGCCAGGAATAATACTCCCAGTAATGTGTCTGAATGAATAACAGAGCTCCACAGTATTAATACTCCCAGTAATGTGTCTTAGTGTATAACAGAGCTCCACAGCAATAATACTGCCAGTAATGTGTCTGAGTGTATAACAGAGCTCCATAGCAATAATACTCCCAGTAATGTGTCCGAGTGTATAACAGAGCACCACGGCAATAATACTCCCAGTAATGTGTCTGAGTGTATCACAGAGCTCCACAACAATAATACTCCCAGTAATGTGTCTGAGTGTATAACGGAGCTCCACAGCAATAATACTCCCAGTTATGTGTCTGGGTGTATAATAGAGCTCCACAGCAATAATACTCCCAGTAATGTGTCTGAGTGTATAACAGAGCTCCATAGCAATAATACTCCCAGTAATGTGTCTGAGTGTATAACAGAGCACCACAGCAATAATACTCCCAGTAATGTGTGTGAGTGTATCACAGAGCTCCACAGCAATAATACTCCCAGTAATGTGTCTGAGTGTATAACAGAGCTCCACAGCAATAATACTCCCAGTAATGTGTCTGAGTGTATAACAGAGCTCCATAGCAATAATACTCCCAGTAATGTGTCTGAGTGTATAACAGAGCTCCACAGCAATAATACTCCCAGTAATATGTCTGAGTGTATAACAGAGCTCCACAGTAATAATACTCCCAGTAATGTGTCTGAGTGTATAACAGAACTCCACAGTAATAATACTCCCAGTAATGTGTCTGAGTGTATAACAGCTCCACAGAAATATTACTCCCAGTAATGTGTCTGAGTGTATAACAGAGCTCAACAGCAATAATGCTCCCAGTAATGTGTCTGAGTGTATAACACAGCTCCACCACAA
This sequence comes from Pelobates fuscus, assembly GCF_036172605.1. Taxonomy (NCBI): domain Eukaryota; kingdom Metazoa; phylum Chordata; class Amphibia; order Anura; family Pelobatidae; genus Pelobates; species Pelobates fuscus. Next base: position 21,348,449 of record NC_086317.1, read on the forward strand.
TAATACTCCCAGTAATGTGACTGAGTGTATAACAGAGCTCGCCAGCAATAATACTCCCAATAATGTGACTGAGTGTATAACAGAGCTCCACAGCAATAATACTCCCAGTAATGTGTCTGAATGTATAACAGAGCTCCACAGTATTAATACTCCCAGAAATGTGTCTTAGTGTATAACATAGCTCCACAGCAATAATACTCCCAGTAATGTGTCCGAGTGTATAACAGAGCACCACGGCAATAATACTCCCAGTAATGTGTCTGAGTGTATCACAGAGCTCCACGGCAATAATACTCCCAGTAATGTGTCTGAGTGTATCACAGAGCTCCACAGCAATAATACTCCCAGTAATGTGTCTGAGTGTATAACAGAGCTCCACAGCAATAATACTCCCAGTAATGTGTCTGAGTGTATAATCGAGGCGCCACAGCAATAATACTCCCAGTAATGTGTCTGAGTGTATAACAGAGCTCCATAGCAATAATACTCCCAGTAATGTGTCTGAGTGTATAACAGAGCACCACAGCAATAATACTCCCAGTAATGTGTGTGAGTGTATCACAGAGCTCCACAGCAATAATACTCCCAGTAATGTGTCTGAGTGTATAACAGCTCCACAGCAATATTACTCCCAGTAATGTGTTTGAGTGTATAACAGAGCTCCACAGCAATAATGCTCCCAGTAATGTTTCTGAGTGTATAACACAGCTCCACCACAATAATACTCCCAGTAATGTGTCTGAGTGTATAACAGCTCCACAGCAATATTACTCCCAGTAATGTGTCTGAGTGTATAACAGAGCTCCATAGCAATAATACTCCCAGTAATATGTCTGAGTGTATAACAGAGCTCCACAGTAATAATACTCCCAGTAATGTGTCTGAGTGTATAACAGAGCTCCATAGCAATAATACTCCCAGTAATGTGTCTGAGTGTATAACAGAGCACCACAGCAATAATACTCCCAGTAATGTGTGTGAGTGTATCACAGAGCTCCACAGCAATAATACTCCCAGTAATGTGTCTGAGTGTATAACAGAGCTCCACAGCAATAATACTCCCAGTAATGTGTCTGAGTGTATAACAGAGCTCCATAGCAATAATACTCCCAGTAATGTGTCTGAGTGTATAACAGAGCTCCACAGCAATAATACTCCCAGTAATATGTCTGAGTGTATAACAGAGCTCCACAGTAATAATACTCCCAGTAATGTGTCTGAGTGTATAACAGAACTCCACAGTAATAATACTCCCAGTAATGTGTCTGAGTGTATAACAGCTCCACAGAAATATTACTCCCAGTAATGTGTCTGAGTGTATAACAGAGCTCAACAGCAATAATGCTCCCAGTAATGTGTCTGAGTGTATAACACAGCTCCACCACAATAATACTCCCAGTAATGTGACTGAGTGTATAACAGAGCTCGCCAGCAATAATACTCCCAATAATGTGACTGAGTGTATAACAGAGCTCCACAGCAATAATACTCCCAGTAATGTGTCTGAATGTATAACAGAGCTCCACAGTATTAATACTCCCAGAAATGTGTCTTAGTGTATAACATAGCTCCACAGCAATAATACTCCCAGTAATGTGTCCGAGTGTATAACAGAGCACCACGGCAATAATACTCCCAGTAATGTGTCTGAGTGTATCACAGAGCTCCACGGCAATAATACTCCCAGTAATGTGTCTGAGTGTATCACAGAGCTCCACAGCAATAATACTCCCAGTAATGTGTCTGAGTGTATAACAGAGCTCCACAGCAATAATACTCCCAGTAATGTGTCTGAGTGTATAATCGAGGCGCCACAGCAATAATACTCCCAGTAATGTGTCTGAGTGTATAACAGAGCTCCATAGCAATAATACTCCCAGTAATGTGTCTGAGTGTATAACAGAGCACCACAGCAATAATACTCCCAGTAATGTGTGTGAGTGTATCACAGAGCTCCACAGCAATAATACTCCCAGTAATGTGTCTGAGTGTATAACAGCTCCACAGCAATATTACTCCCAGTAATGTGTTTGAGTGTATAACAGAGCTCCACAGCAATAATGCTCCCAGTAATGTTTCTGAGTGTATAACACAGCTCCACCACAATAATACTCCCAGTAATGTGTCTGAGTGTATAACAGCTCCACAGCAATATTACTCCCAGTAATGTGTCTGAGTGTATAACAGAGCTCCATAGCAATAATACTCCCAGTAATATGTCTGAGTGTATAACAGAGCTCCACAGTAATAATACTCCCAGTAATGTGTCTGAGTGTATAACAGAGCTCCACAGTAATAATACTCCCAGTAATGTGTCTGAGTGTATAACAGCTCCACAGCAATATTACTCCCAGTAATGTGTCTGAGTGTATAACAGAGCTCCACAGCAATAATGCTCCCAGTAATGTGTCTGAGTGTATAACAGAGCTCCACAGCAATAATGCTCCCAGTAATGTGTCTGAGTGTATAACAGAGCTCGCCAGCAATAATACTCCCAATAATGTGACTGAGTGTATAACAGAGCTCCATAGCAATAATACTCCCAGTAATGTGTCTGAGTGTATAACAGAGCTATACAGCAATAATACTCCCAGTAATGTGTGTGAGTGTATCACAGAGCTCCACAGCAATAATACTCCCAGTAATGTGTCTGAGTGTATAACAGAGCTCCACAGCAATAATACTGCCAGTAATGTGTCTGAGTGTATAACAGAGCTCCATAGCAATAATACTCCCAGTAATGTGTCTGAGTGTATAACAGAGCTCCACAGCAATAATGCTCCCAGTAATGTGTCTGAGTGTATAACAGAGCTCGCCAGCAATAATACTCCCAATAATGTGACTGAGTGTATAACAGAGCTCCACAGCAATAATACTCCCAGTAATGTGTCTGAATGTATAACAGAGCTCCACAGTATTAATACTCCCAGTAATGTGTCTTAGTGTATAACAGAGCTCCACAGCAATAATACTCCCAGTAATGTGTCTGAGTGTATAACAGAGCTCCACAGCAATAATACTCCCAGTAATGTGACTGAGTGTATAACAGAGCTCCACAGCTATAATACTCCCAGTAATGTGTCTGAGTGTATAACAGAGCTCCACAGCAATAATACTCCCAGTAATGTGTCTGAGTGTATAACAGAGCCCCACAGCAATAATACTCCCAGTAATGTGTCTGAGTGTATAACAGAGATCCACAGCAATAATACTCCCAGTAATGTGTCTGAGTGTATAACAGAGCTCCACAGCAATAATACTCCCAGTAATGTGTCTGAGTGTATAACAGAGCTCCACAGCAATAATACTCCCAGTAATGTGTCTGAGTGTATAACAGAGCTCCACAGCAATAATACTCCCAGTAATGTGTCTGAGTGTATAACAGAGCTCCACAGCAATAATACTCCCAGTAATGTGTCTGAGTGTATAACAGAGCTCCACAGCAATAATACTCCCAGTAATGTGTCTGAGTGTATAACAGAGCTCCACAACAATAATACTCCCAGTAATGTGTCTGAGTGTATAACAGAGCTCCACAGCAATAATACTCCCAGTAATGTGTCTGAGTGTATAACAGAGCTCCACAGTAATAATACTCCCAGTAATGTGTCTGAGTGTATAACAGAGCTCCCCACCAATAATACTCCCAGTAATGTGTCTGAGTGTATAACAGAGCTCCACAGTAATAATACTCCCAGTAATGTGTCTGAGTGTATAACAGAGCTCCACAGCAATAATACTCCCAGTAATGTGTCTGAGTGTATAACAGAGCTCCAAAGCAATAATACTCCCAGTAATGTGTCTGAGTGTATAACAGAGCTCCACAGCAATAATACTCCCAGTAATGTGTCTGAGTGTATAACAGAGCTTCACAGTAATAATACTCCCAGTAATGTGTCTGAGTGTATAACAGAGCTCCACAGTAATAATACTCCCAGTAATGTGTCTGAGTGTATAACAGAGCTCCACAGCAATAATACTCCCAGTAATGTGTCTGAGTGTATAACAGAGCTCCACAGCAATAATACTCCCAGTAATGTGTCTGAGTGTATAACAGAGCTCCACAGCAATAATACTCCCAGTAATGTGCCTGAGTGTATAACAGCTCCACAGCAATATTACTCCCAGTAATGTGTCTGAGTGTATAACAGAGCTCCACAGCAATAATACTCCCAGTAATGTGTCTGAGTGTATAACAGAGCTCCACAGTAATAATACTCCCAGTAATGTGTCTGAGTGTATAACAGAGCTCCACAGCAATAATACTCCCAGTAATGTGTCTGAGTGTATAACAGCTCCACAGCAATATTACTCCCAGTAATGTGTCTGAGTGTATAACAGAGCTCCACAGCAATAATACTCCCAGTAATGTGTCTGAGTGTATAACAGAGCTCCAAAGCAATAATACTCCCAGTAATGTGTCTGAGTGTATAACAGAGCTCCACAGCAATAATACTCCCAGTAATGTGTCTGAGTGTATAACAGAGCTTCACAGTAATAATACTCCCAGTAATGTGTCTGAATGTATAACAGAGCTCCACAGTATTAATACTCCCAGTAATGTGTCTTAGTGTATAACAGAGCTCCACAGCAATAATACTCCCAGTAATGTGTCTGAGTGTATAACAGAGCTCCACAGCAATAATACTGCCAGTAATGTGTCTGAGTGTATAACAGAGCTCCATAGCAATAATACTCCCAGTAATGTGTCCGAGTGTATAACAGAGCACCACGGCAATAAAACTCCCAGTAATGTGTCTGAGTGTATCACAGAGCTCCACAACAATAATACTCCCAGTAATGTGTCTGAGTGTATAACGGAGCTCCACAGCAATAATACTCCCAGTTATGTGTCTGAGTGTATAATAGAGCTCCACAGCAATAATACTCCCAGTAATGTGTCTGAGTGTATAACAGCTCCACAGCAATATTACTCCCAGTAATGTGTCTGAGTGTATAACAGAGCTCCACCGCAATAATGCTCCCAGTAATGTGTCTGAGTGTATAACACAGCTCCACCACAATAATCCTCCCAGTAATGTGTCTGAATGTATAACAGAGCTCCACAGTATTAATACTCCCAGTAATGTGTCTTAGTGTATAACAGAGCTCCACAGCAATAATACTCCCAGTAATGTGTCTGAGTGTATAACAGAGCTCCACAGCAATAATACTGCCAGTAATGTGTCTGAGTGTATAACAGAGCTCCACAGCAATAATACTCCCAGTAATGTGTCTGAGTGTATAACAGAGCTCCACAGCAATAATACTGCCAGTAATGTGTCTGAGTGTATAACAGAGCTCCATAGCAATAAAACTCCCAGTAATGTGTCCGAGTGTATAACAGAGCACCACGGCAATAAAACTCCCAGTAATGTGTCTGAGTGTATCACAGAGCTCCACAACAATAATACTCCCAGTAATGTGTCTGAGTGTATAACGGAGCTCCACAGCAATAATACTCCCAGTTATGTGTCTGAGTGTATAATAGAGCTCCACAGCAATAATACTCCCAGTAATGTGTCTGAGTGTATAACAGAGCTCCATAGCAATAATACTCCCAGTAATGTGTCTGAGTGTATAACAGAGCTCCACAGCAATAATACTCCCAGTAATGTGTCTGAGTGTATAACAGAGCTCCATAGCAATAATACTCCCAGTAATGTGTCCGAGTGTATAACAGAGCTCCACAGCAATAATACTCCCAGTAATGTGTCTGAGTGTATAACAGAGCTCCACAGCAATAATACTCCCAGTAATGTGTCTGAGTGTATAACAGAGCTCCACAGTAATAATACTCCCAGTAATGTGTCTGAGTGTATAACAGCTCCACAGCAATATTACTCCCAGTAATGTGTCTGAGTGTATAACACAGCTCCACCACAATAATTCTCCCAGTAATGTGACTGAGTGTATAAAAGAGCTTGCCAGCAATAATACTCCCAATAATGTGACTGAGTGTATAACAGAGCTCCACAGCAATAATACTCCAGGTAATGTGTCTGAATGTATAACAGAGCTCCACAGTATTAATACTCCCAGTAATGTGTCTTAGTGTATAACAGAGCTCCAAAGCAATAATACTCCCAGTAATGTGTCTGAGTGTATAACAGAGCTCCATGGCAATAATACTCCCAGTAATGTGTCTAAGTGTATAACAGAGCTCCATAGCAATAATACTCCCAGTAATGTGTCTGAGTGTATAACAGAGCTCCACAGCAATAATACTCCCAGTAATGTGTCTGAGTGTATAACAGAGCTCCACAGCAATAATACTCCCAGTAATGTGTCTGAGTGTATAACAGAGCTCCACAGTAATAATACTCCCAGTAATGTGTCTGAGTGTATAACAGCTCCACAGCAATATTACTCCCAGTAATGTGTCTGAGTGTATAACAGAGCTCCACCGCAATAATGCTCCCAGTAATGTGTCTGAGTGTATAACACAGCTCCACCACAATAATACTCCCAGTAATGTGACTGAGTGTATAAAAGAGCTCGCCAGGAATAATACTCCCAGTAATGTGTCTGAATGAATAACAGAGCTCCACAGTATTAATACTCCCAGTAATGTGTCTTAGTGTATAACAGAGCTCCACAGCAATAATACTGCCAGTAATGTGTCTGAGTGTATAACAGAGCTCCATAGCAATAATACTCCCAGTAATGTGTCCGAGTGTATAACAGAGCACCACGGCAATAATACTCCCAGTAATGTGTCTGAGTGTATCACAGAGCTCCACAACAATAATACTCCCAGTAATGTGTCTGAGTGTATAACGGAGCTCCACAGCAATAATACTCCCAGTTATGTGTCTGGGTGTATAATAGAGCTCCACAGCAATAATACTCCCAGTAATGTGTCTGAGTGTATAACAGAGCTCCATAGCAATAATACTCCCAGTAATGTGTCTGAGTGTATAACAGAGCACCACAGCAATAATACTCCCAGTAATGTGTGTGAGTGTATCACAGAGCTCCACAGCAATAATACTCCCAGTAATGTGTCTGAGTGTATAACAGAGCTCCACAGCAATAATACTCCCAGTAATGTGTCTGAGTGTATAACAGAGCTCCATAGCAATAATACTCCCAGTAATGTGTCTGAGTGTATAACAGAGCTCCACAGCAATAATACTCCCAGTAATATGTCTGAGTGTATAACAGAGCTCCACAGTAATAATACTCCCAGTAATGTGTCTGAGTGTATAACAGAACTCCACAGTAATAATACTCCCAGTAATGTGTCTGAGTGTATAACAGCTCCACAGAAATATTACTCCCAGTAATGTGTCTGAGTGTATAACAGAGCTCAACAGCAATAATGCTCCCAGTAATGTGTCTGAGTGTATAACACAGCTCCACCACAATAATACTCCCAGTAATGTGACTGAGTGTATAACAGAGCTCGCCAGCAATAATACTCCCAATAATGTGACTGAGTGTATAACAGAGCTCCACAGCAATAATACTCCCAGTAATGTGTCTGAATGTATAACAGAGCTCCACAGTATTAATACTCCCAGAAATGTGTCTTAGTGTATAACAGAGCTCCACAGCAATAATACTCCCAGTAATGTGTCCGAGTGTATAACAGAGCACCACGGCAATAATACTCCCAGTAATGTGTCTGAGTGTATCACAGAGCTCCACAGCAATAATACTCCCAGTAATGTGTCTGAGTGTATAACAGAGCTCCATAGCAATAATACTCCCAGTAATGTGTCTGAGTGTATAACAGAGCACCACAGCAATAATACTCCCAGTAATGTGTGTGAGTGTATCACAGAGCTCCACAGCAATAATACTCCCAGTAATGTGTCTGAGTGTATAACAGCTCCACAGCAATATTACTCCCAGTAATGTGTTTGAGTGTATAACAGAGCTCCACAGCAATAATGCTCCCAGTAATGTTTCTGAGTGTATAACACAGCTCCACCACAATAATACTCCCAGTAATGTGTCTGAGTGTATAACAGCTCCACAGCAATATTACTCCCAGTAATGTGTCTGAGTGTATAACAGAGCTCCATAGCAATAATACTCCCAGTAATATGTCTAAGTGTATAACAGAGCTCCACAGTAATAATACTCCCAGTAATGTGTCTGAGTGTATAACAGAGCTCCACAGTAATAATACTCCCAGTAATGTGTCTGAGTGTATAACAGCTCCACAGCAATATTACTCCCAGTAATGTGTCTGAGTGTATAACAGAGCTCCACAGCAATAATGCTCCCAGTAATGTGTCTGAGTGTATAACAGAGCTCCACAGCAATAATGCTCCCAGTAATGTGTCTGAGTGTATAACAGAGCTCGCCAGCAATAATACTCCCAATAATGTGACTGAGTGTATAACAGAGCTCCATAGCAATAATACTCCCAGTAATGTGTCTGAGTGTATAACAGAGCACCACAGCAATAATACTCCCAGTAATGTGTGTGAGTGTATCACAGAGCTCCACAGCAATAATACTCCCAGTAATGTGTCTGAGTGTATAACAGAGCTCCACAGCAATAATACTGCCAGTAATGTGTGTGAGTGTATCACAGAGCTCCACAGCAATAATACTCCCAGTAATGTGTCTGAGTGTATAACAGAGCTCCACAGCAATAATACTGCCAGTAATGTGTCTGAGTGTATAACAGAGCTCCATAGCAATAATACTCCCAGTAATGTGTCTGAGTGTATAACAGAGCTCCACAGCAATAATGCTCCCAGTAATGTGTCTGAGTGTATAACAGAGCTCGCCAGCAATAATACTCCCAATAATGTGACTGAGTGTATAACAGAGCTCCACAGCAATAATACTCCCAGTAATGTGTCTGAATGTATAACAGAGCTCCACAGTATTAATACTCCCAGTAATGTGTCTTAGTGTATAACAGAGCTCCACAGCAATAATACTCCCAGTAATGTGTCTGAGTGTATAACAGAGCTCCACAGCAATAATACTCCCAGTAATGTGACTGAGTGTATAACAGAGCTCCACAGCTATAATACTCCCAGTAATGTGTCTGAGTGTATAACAGAGCTCCACAGCAATAATACTCCCAGTAATGTGTCTGAGTGTATAACAGAGCTCCACAGCAATAATACTCCCAGTAATGTGTCTGAGTGTATAACAGAGCTCCATAGCAATAATACTCCCAGTAATGTGTCTGAGTGTATAACAGAGCTCCACAGCAATAAAACTCCCAGTAATGTGTCTGAGTGTATCACAGAGCTCCACAAAAATAATACTCCCAGTAATGTGTCTGAGTGTATAACGGAGCTCCACAGCAATAATACTCCCAGTTATGTGTCTGAGTGTATAATAGAGCTCCACAGCAATAATACTCCCAGTAATGTGTCTGAGTGTATAACAGCTCCACAGCAATATTACTCCCAGTAATGTGTCTGAGTGTATAACAGAGCTCCACCGCAATAATGCTCCCAGTAATGTGTCTGAGTGTATAACACAGCTCCACCACAATAATACTCCCAGTAATGTGTCTGAATGTATAACAGAGCTCCACAGTATTAATACTCCCAGTAATGTGTCTTAGTGTATAACAGAGCTCCACAGCAATAATACTCCCAGTAATGTGTCTGAGTGTATAACAGAGCTCCACAGCAATAATACTGCCAGTAATGTGTCTGAGTGTATAACAGAGCTCCACAGCAATAATACTCCCAGTAATGTGTCTGAGTGTATAACAGAGCTCCACAGCAATAATACTGCCAGTAATGTGTCTGAGTGTATAACAGAGCTCCATAGCAATAAAACTCCCAGTAATGTGTCCGAGTGTATAACAGAGCACCACGGCAATAAAACTCCCAGTAATGTGTCTGAGTGTATCACAGAGCTCCACAACAATAATACTCCCAGTAATGTGTCTGAGTGTATAACGGAGCTCCACAGCAATAATACTCCCAGTTATGTGTCTGAGTGTATAATAGAGCTCCACAGCAACAATACTCCCAGTAATGTGTCTGAGTGTATAACAGAGCTCCATAGCAATAATACTCCCAGTAATGTGTCTGAGTGTATAACAGAGCTCCACAGCAATAATACTCCCAGTAATGTGTCTGAGTGTATAACAGAGCTCCATAGCAATAATACTCCCAGTAATGTGTCCGAGTGTATAACAGAGCTCCACAGCAATAATACTCCCAGTAATGTGTCTGAGTGTATAACAGAGCTCCACAGCAATAATACTCCCAGTAATGTGTCTGAGTGTATAACAGAGCTCCACAGTAATAATACTCCCAGTAATGTGTCTGAGTGTATAACAGCTCCACAGCAATATTACTCCCAGTAATGTGTCTGAGTGTATAACAGAGCTCCACTGCAATAATGCTCCCAGTAATGTGTCTGAGTGTATAACACAGCTCCACCACAATAATTCTCCCAGTAATGTGACTGAGTGTATAAAAGAGCTTGCCAGCAATAATACTCCCAATAATGTGACTGAGTGTATAACAGAGCTCCACAGCAATAATACTCCAGGTAATGTGTCTGAATGTATAACAGAGCTCCACAGTATTAATACTCCCAGTAATGTGTCTTAGTGTATAACAGAGCTCCAAAGCAATAATACTCCCAGTAATGTGTCTGAGTGTATAACAGAGCTCCATGGCAATAATACTCCCAGTAATGTGTCTAAGTGTATAACAGAGCTCCATAGCAATAATACTCCCAGTAATGTGTCTGAGTGTATAACAGAGCTCCACAGCAATAATACTCCCAGTAATGTGTCTGAGTGTATAACAGAGCTCCACAGCAATAATACTCCCAGTAATGTGTCTGAGTGTATAACAGAGCTCCACAGTAATAATACTCCCAGTAATGTGTCTGAGTGTATAACAGCTCCACAGCAATATTACTCCCAGTAATGTGTCTGAGTGTATAACAGAGCTCCACCGCAATAATGCTCCCAGTAATGTGTCTGAGTGTATAACACAGCTCCACCACAATAATACTCCCAGTAATGTGACTGAGTGTATAAAAGAGCTCGCCAGGAATAATACTCCCAGTAATGTGTCTGAATGAATAACAGAGCTCCACAGTATTAATACTCCCAGTAATGTGTCTTAGTGTATAACAGAGCTCCACAGCAATAATACTGCCAGTAATGTGTCTGAGTGTATAACAGAGCTCCATAGCAATAATACTCCCAGTAATGTGTCCGAGTGTATAACAGAGCACCACGGCAATAATACTCCCAGTAATGTGTCTGAGTGTATCACAGAGCTCCACAACAACAATACTCCCAGTAATGTGTCTGAGTGTATAACGGAGCTCCACAGCAAAAATACTCCCAGTTATGTGTCTGGGTGTATAATAGAGCTCCACAGCAATAATACTCCCAGTAATGTGTCTGAGTGTATAACAGAGCTCCATAGCAATAATACTCCCAGTAATGTGTCTGAGTGTATAACAGAGCACCACAGCAATAATACTCCCAGTAATGTGTGTGAGTGTATCACAGAGCTCCACAGCAATAATACTCCCAGTAATGTGTCTGAGTGTATAACAGAGCTCCACAGCAATAATACTCCCAGTAATGTGTCTGAATGTATAACAGAGCTCCACAGTATTAATACTCCCAGAAATGTGTCTTAGTGTATAACAGAGCTCCACAGCAATAATACTCCCAGTAATGTGTCCGAGTGTATAACAGAGCACCACGGCAATAATACTCCCAGTAATGTGTCTGAGTGTATCACAGAGCTCCACGGCAATAATACTCCCAGTAATGTGTCTGAGTGTATCACAGAGCTCCACAGCAATAATACTCCCAGTAATGTGTCTGAGTGTATAACAGAGCTCCATAGCAATAATACTCCCAGTAATGTGTCTGAGTGTATAACAGAGCACCACAGCAATAATACTCCCAGTAATGTGTGTGAGTGTATCACAGAGCTCCACAGCAATAATACTCCCAGTAATGTGTCTGAGTGTATAACAGCTCCACAGCAATATTACTCCCAGTAATGTGTTTGAGTGTATAACAGAGCTCCACAGCAATAATGCTCCCAGTAATGTTTCTGAGTGTATAACACAGCTCCACCACAATAATACTCCCAGTAATGTGTCTGAGTGTATAACAGCTCCAAAGCAATATTACTTCCAGTAATGTGTCTGAGTGTATAACAGAGCTCCACAGCAATAATACTCCCAGTAATATGTCTGAGTGTATAACAGAGCTCCACAGTAATAATACTCCCAGTAATGTGTCTGAGTGTATAACAGAGCTCCACAGTAATAATACTCCCAGTAATGTGTCTGAGTGTATAACAGCTCCACAGCAATATTACTCCCAGTAATGTGTCTGAGTGTATAACAGAGCTCCACAGCAATAATGCTCCCAGTAATGTGTCTGAGTGTATAACAGAGCTCCACAGCAATAATGCTCCCAGTAATGTGTCTGAGTGTATAACAGAGCTCGCCAGCAATAATACTCCCAATAATGTGACTGAGTGTATAACAGAGCTCCATAGCAATAATACTCCCAGTAATGTGTCTGAGTGTATAACAGAGCACCACAGCAATAATACTCCCAGTAATGTGTGTGAGTGTATCACAGAGCTCCACAGCAATAATACTCCCAGTAATGTGTCTGAGTGTATAACAGAGCTCCACAGCAATAATACTGCCAGTAATGTGTGTGAGTGTATCACAGAGCTCCACAGCAATAATACTCCCAGTAATGTGTCTGAGTGTATAACAGAGCTCCACAGCAATAATACTGCCAGTAATGTGTCTGAGTGTATAACAGAGCTCCATAGCAATAATACTCCCAGTAATGTGTCTGAGTGTATAACAGAGCTCCACAGCAATAATGCTCCCAGTAATGTGTCTGAGTGTATAACAGAGCTCGCCAGCAATAATACTCCCAATAATGTGACTGAGTGTATAACAGAGCTCCACAGCAATAATACTCCCAGTAATGTGTCTGAATGTATAACAGAGCTCCACAGTATTAATACTCCCAGTAATGTGTCTTAGTGTATAACAGAGCTCCACAGCAATAATACTCCCAGTAATGTGTCTGAGTGTATAACAGAGCTCCACAGCAATAATACTCCCAGTAATGTGACTGAGTGTATAACAGAGCTCCACAGCTATAATACTCCCAGTAATGTGTCTGAGTGTATAACAGAGCTCCACAGCAATAATACTCCCAGTAATGTGTCTGAGTGTATCACAGAGCTCCACAGCAATAATACTCCCAGTAATGTGTCTGAGTGTATAACAGAGCTCCATAGCAATAATACTCCCAGTAATGTGTCTGAGTGTATAACAGAGCACCACAGCAATAATACTCCCAGTAATGTGTGTGAGTGTATCACAGAGCTCCACAGCAATAATACTGCCAGTAATGTGTCTGAGTGTATAACAGAGCTCCATAGCAATAATACTCCCAGTAATGTGTCTGAGTGTATAACAGAGCTCCACAGCAATAATGCTCCCAGTAATGTGTCTGAGTGTATAACAGAGCTCGCCAGCAATAATACTCCCAGTAATGTGTCTGAGTGTATAACAGAGCTCCACAGCAATAATACTCCCAGTAATGTGTCTGAATGTATAACAGAGCTCCACAGTATTAATACTCCCAGTAATGTGTCTTAGTGTATAACAGAGCTCCACAGCAATAATACTCCCAGTAATGTGTCTGAGTGTATAACAGAGCTCCACAGCAATAATACTCCCAGTAATGTGACTGAGTGTATAACAGAGCTCCACAGCTATAATACTCCCAGTAATGTGTCTGAGTGTATAACAGAGCTCCACAGCAATATTACTCCCAGTAATGTGTCTGAGTGTATAACAGAGCTCCACAGCAATAATACTCCCAGTAATGTGTCTGAGTGTATAACAGAGCTCCATAGCAATAATACTCCCAGTAATGTGTCTGAGTGTATAACAGAGCACCACAGCAATAATACTCCCAGTAATGTGTGTGAGTGTATCACAGAGCTCCACAGCAATAATACTCCCAGTAATGTGTCTGAGTGTATAACAGCTCCACAGCAATATTACTCCCAGTAATGTGTTTGAGTGTATAACAGAGCTCCACAGCAATAATGCTCCCAGTAATGTTTCTGAGTGTATAACACAGCTCCACCACAATAATACTCCCAGTAATGTGTCTGAGTGTATAACAGCTCCACAGCAATATTACTCCCAGTAATGTGTCTGAGTGTATAACAGAGCTCCATAGCAATAATACTCCCAGTAATATGTCTGAGTGTATAACAGAGCTCCACAGTAATAATACTCCCAGTAATGTGTCTGAGTGTATAACAGAGCTCCACAGTAATAATACTCCCAGTAATGTGTCTGAGTGTATAACAGCTCCACAGCAATATTACTCCCAGTAATGTGTCTGAGTGTATAACAGAGCTCCACAGTAATAATACTCCCAGTAATGTGTCTGAGTGTATAACAGCTCCACAGCAATATTACTCCCAGTAATGTGTCTGAGTGTATAACAGAGCTCCACAGCAATAATGCTCCCAGTAATGTGTCTGAGTGTATAACAGAGCTCCACAGCAATAATGCTCCCAGTAATGTGTCTGAGTGTATAACAGAGCTCGCCAGCAATAATACTCCCAATAATGTGACTGAGTGTATAACAGAGCTCCATAGCAATAATACTCCCAGTAATGTGTCTGAGTGTATAACAGAGCACCACAGCAATAATACTCCCAGTAATGTGTGTGAGTGTATCACAGAGCTCCACAGCAATAATACTCCCAGTAATGTGTCTGAGTGTATAACAGAGCTCCACAGCAATAATACTGCCAGTAATGTGTCTGAGTGTATAACAGAGCTCCATAGCAAGAATACTCCCAGTAATGTGTCTGAGTGTATAACAGAGCTCCACAGCAATAATACTCCCAGTAATGTGTCTGAGTGTATAACAGAGCTCGCCAGCAATAATACTCCCAATAATGTGACTGAGTGTATAACAGAGCTCCACAGCAATAATACTCCCAGTAATGTGTCTGAATGTATAACAGAGCTCCACAGTATTAATACTCCCAGTAATGTGTCTTAGTGTATAACAGAGCTCCACAGCAATAATACTCCCAGTAATGTGTCTGAGTGTATAACAGAGCTCCACAGCAATAATACTCCCAGTAATGTGACTGAGTGTATAACAGAGCTCCACAGCTATAATACTCCCAGTAATGTGTCTGAGTGTATAACAGAGCTCCACAGCAATAATACTCCCAGTAATGTGTCTGAGTGTATAACAGAGCTCCACAGCAATAATACTCCCAGTAATGTGTCTGAGTGTATAACAGAGCCCCACAGCAATAATACTCCCAGTAATGTGTCTGAGTTTATAACAGAGATCCACAGCAATAATACTCCCAGTAATGTGTCTGAGTGTATAACAGAGCTCCACAGCAATAATACTCCCAGTAATGTGTCTGAGTGTATAACAGAGCTCCACAGCAATAATACTCCCAGTAATGTGTCTGAGTGTATAACAGAGCTCCACAGCAATAATACTCCCAGTAATGTGTCTGAGTGTATAACAGAGCTCCACAGCAATAATACTCCCAGTAATGTGTCTGAGTGTATAACAGAGCTCCACAGCAATAATACTCCCAGTAATGTGTCTGAGTGTATAACAGAGCTCCACAACAATAATACTCCCAGTAATGTGTCTGAGTGTATAACAGAGCTCCACAGCAATAATACTCCCAGTAATGTTTCTGAGTGTATAACAGAGCTCCACAGTAATAATACTCCCAGTAATGTGTCTGAGTGTATAACAGAGCTCCCCACCAATAATACTCCAAGTAATGTGTCTGAGTGTATAACAGAGCTCCACAGTAATAATACTCCCAGTAATGTGTCTGAGTGTATAACAGAGCTCCACAGCAATAATACTCCCAGTAATGTGTCTGAGTGTATAACAGAGCTCCACAGCAATAATACTCCCAGTAATGTGTCTGAGTGTATAACAGAGCTTCACAGTAATAATACTCCCAGTAATGTGTCTGAGTGTATAACAGAGCTCCACAGTAATAATACTCCCATTAATGTGTCTGAGTGTATAACAGAGCTCCACAGCAATAATACTCCCAGTAATGTGTCTGAGTGTATAACAGAGCTCCACAGCAATAATACTCCCAGTAATGTGTCTGAGTGTATAACAGAGCTCCACAGCAATAATACTCCCAGTAATGTGTGTGAGTGTATAACAGCTCCACAGCAATATTACTCCCAGTAATGTGTCTGAGTGTATAACAGAGCTCCACAGCAATAATACTCCCAGTAATGTGTCTGAGTGTATAACAGAGCTCCACAGTAATAATACTCCCAGTAATGTGTCTGAGTGTATAACAGAGCTCCACAGCAATAATACTCCCAGTAATGTGTCTGAGTGTATAACAGCTCCACAGCAATATTACTCCCAGTAATGTGTCTGAGTGTATAACAGAGCTCCACAGCAATAATACTCCCAGTAATGTGTCTGAGTGTATAACAGAGCTCCAAAGCAATAATACTCCCAGTAATGTGTCTGAGTGTATAACAGAGCTCCACAGCAATAATACTCCCAGTAATGTGTCTGAGTGTATAACAGAGCTTCACAGTAATAATACTCCCAGTAATGTGTCTGAATGTATAACAGAGCTCCACAGTATTAATACTCCCAGTAATGTGTCTTAGTGTATAACAGAGCTCCACAGCAATAATACTCCCAGTAATGTGTCTGAGTGTATAACGGAGCTCCACAGCAATAATACTGCCAGTAATGTGTCTGAGTGTATAACAGAGCTCCATAGCAATAATACTCCCAGTAATGTGTCCGAGTGTATAACAGAGCACCACGGCAATAAAACTCCCAGTAATGTGTCTGAGTGTATCACAGAGCTCCACAACAATAATACTCCCAGTAATGTGTCTGAGTGTATAACGGAGCTCCACAGCAATAATACTCCCAGTTATGTGTCTGAGTGTATAATAGAGCTCCACAGCAATAATACTCCCAGTAATGTGTCTGAGTGTATAACAGCTCCACAGCAATATTACTCCCAGTAATGTGTCTGAGTGTATAACAGAGCTCCACCGCAATAATGCTCCCAGTAATGTGTCTGAGTGTATAACACAGCTCCACCACAATAATACTCCCAGTAATGTGACTGAGTGTATAAAAGAGCTCGCCAGCAATAATACTCCCAATAATGTGACTGAGTGTGTAACAGAGCTCCACAGCAATAATACTCCCAGTAATGTGTCTGAATGTATAACAGAGCTCCACAGTATTAATACTCCCAGTAATGTGTCTTAGTGTATAACAGAGCTCCACAGCAATAATACTCCCAGTAATGTGTCTGAGTGTATAACAGAGCTCCACAACAAAAATACTGCCAGTAATGTGTCTGAGTGTATAACAGAGCTCCATAGCAATAATACTCCCAGTAATGTGTCCGAGTGTATAATAGAGCACCACGGCAATAAAACTCCCAGTAATGTGTCTGAGTGTATCACAGAGCTCCACAACAATAATACTCCCAGTAATGTGTCTGAGTGTATAACGGAGCTCCACAGCAATAATACTCCCAGTTATGTGTCTGAGTGTATAATAGAGCTCCACAGCAATAATACTCCCAGTAATGTGTCTGAGTGTATAACAGCTCCACAGCAATATTACTCCCAGTAATGTGTCTGAGTGTATAACAGAGCTCCACCGCAATAATGCTCCCAGTAATGTGTCTGAGTGTATAACACAGCTCCACCACAATAATACTCCCAGTAATGTGACTGAGTGTATAAAAGAGCTCGCCAGGAATAATACTCCCAGTAATGTGTCTGAATGAATAACAGAGCTCCACAGTATTAATACTCCCAGTAATGTGTCTTAGTGTATAACAGAGCTCCACAGCAATAATACTGCCAGTAATGTGTCTGAGTGTATAACAGAGCTCCATAGCAATAATACTCCCAGTAATGTGTCCGAGTGTATAACAGAGCACCACGGCAATAATACTCCCAGTAATGTGTCTGAGTGTATCACAGAGCTCCACAACAATAATACTCCCAGTAATGTGTCTGAGTGTATAACGGAGCTCCACAGCAATAATACTCCCAGTTATGTGTCTGAGTGTATAATAGAGCTCCACAGCAATAATACTCCCAGTAATGTGTCTGAGTGTATAACAGAGCTCCATAGCAATAATACTCCCAGTAATGTGTCTGAGTGTATAACAGAGCACCACAGCAATAATACTCCCAGTAATGTGTGTGAGTGTATCACAGAGCTCCACAGCAATAATACTCCCAGTAATGTGTCTGAGTGTATAACAGAGCTCCACAGCAATAATACTCCCAGTAATGTGTCTGAGTGTATAACAGAGCTCCATAGCAATAATACTCCCAGTAATGTGTCTGAGTGTATAACAGAGCTCCACAGCAATAATACTCCCAGTAATATGTCTGAGTGTATAACAGAGCTCCACAGTAATAATACTCCCAGTAATGTGTCTGAGTGTATAACAGAGCTCCACAGTAATAATACTCCCAGTAATGTGTCTGAGTGTATAACAGCTCCACAGAAATATTACTCCCAGTAATGTGTCTGAGTGTATAACAGAGCTCAACAGCAATAATGCTCCCAGTAATGTGTCTGAGAGTATAACACAGCTCCACCACAATAATACTCCCAGTAATGTGACTGAGTGTATAACAGAGCTCGCCAGCAATAATACTCCCAATAATGTGACTGAGTGTATAACAGAGCTCCACAGTATTAATACTCCCAGTAATGTGTCTGAGTGTATAACAGAGCTCCAAAGCAATAATACTCCCAGTAATGTGTCTGAGTGTATAACAGAGCTCCACGGCAATAATACTCCCAGTAATGTGTCTAAGTGTATAACAGAGCTCCATAGCAATAATACTCCCAGTAATGTGTCTGAGTGTATAACAGAGCTCCACAGCAATAATACTCCCAGTAATGTGTCTGAGTGTATAACAGAGCTCCACAGCAATAATACTCCCAGTAATGTGTCTGAGTGTATAACAGAGCTCCACAGTAATAATACTCCCAGTAATGTGTCTGAGTGTATAACAGCTCCACAGCAATATTACTCCCAGTAATGTGTCTGAGTGTATAACAGAGCTCCACCGCAATAATGCTCCCAGTAATGTGTCTGAGTGTATAACACAGCTCCACCACAATAATACTCCCAGTAATGTGACTGAGTGTATAAAAGAGCTCGCCAGGAATAATACTCCCAGTAATGTGTCTGAATGAATAACAGAGCTCCACAGTATTAATACTCCCAGTAATGTGTCTGAGTGTATAACAGAGCTCCAAAGCAATAATACTCCCAGTAATGTGTCTGAGTGTATAACAGAGCTCCACGGCAATAATACTCCCAGTAATGTGTCTGAGTGTATAACAGAGCTCCACGGCAATAATACTCCCAGTAATGTGTCTAAGTGTATAACAGAGCTCCATAGCAATAATACTCCCAGTAATGTGTCTGAGTGTATAACAGAGCTCCACAGCAATAATACTCCCAGTAATGTGTCTGAGTGTATAACAGAGCTCCACAGCAATAATACTCCCAGTAATGTGTCTGAGTGTATAACAGAGCTCCACAGTAATAATACTCCCAGTAATGTGTCTGAGTGTATAACAGAGCTCCACAGCAATAATACTCCCAGTAATGTGTCTGAGTGTATAACAGAGCTCCACAGCAATAATACTCCCAGTAATGTGTCTGAGTGTATAACAGAGCTCCACAGTAATAATACTCCCAGTAATGTGTCTGGGTGTATAACAGCTCCACAGCAATATTACTCCCAGTAATGTGTCTGAGTGTATAACAGAGCTCCACCGCAATAATGCTCCCAGTAATGTGTCTGAGTGTATAACAGAGCTCCACAGCAATAATACTCCCAGTAATGTGTCTGAGTGTATAGCAGAGCTCCACAACAATAATACTCCCAGTAATGTGTCTGAGTGTATAACAGAGCTCCACAGCAATAATACTCCCAGTAATGTGTCTGAGTGTATAACAGAGCTCCACAGTAATAATACTCCCAGTAATGTGTCTTAGTGTATAACAGAGCTCCCCACCAATAATACTCCCAGTAATGTGTCTGAGTGTATAACAGAGCTCCACAGTAATAATACTCCCAGTAATGTGTCTGAGTGTATAACACAGCTCCACCACAATAATTCTCCCAGTAATGTGACTGAGTGTATAAAAGAGCTTGCCAGCAATAATACTCCCAATAATGTGACTGAGTGTATAACAGAGCTCCACAGCAATAATACTCCCAGTAATGTGTCTGAATGTATAACAGAGCTCCACAGTATTAATACTCCCAGTAATGTGTCTTAGTGTATAACAGAGCTCCAAAGCAATAATACTCCCAGTAATGTGTCTGAGTGTATAACAGAGCTCCACGGCAATAATACTCCCAGTAATGTGTCTAAGTGTATAACAGAGCTCCATAGCAATAATACTCCCAGTAATGTGTCTGAGTGTATAACAGAGCTCCACAGCAATAATACTCCCAGTAATGTGTCTGAGTGTATAACAGAGCTCCACAGCAATAATACTCCCAGTAATGTGTCTGAGTGTATAACAGAGCTCCACAGTAATAATACTCCCAGTAATGTGTCTGAGTGTATAACAGCTCCACAGCAATATTACTCCCAGTAATGTGTCTGAGTGTATAACAGAGCTCCACCGCAATAATGCTCCCAGTAATGTGTCTGAGTGTATAACACAGCTCCACCACAATAATACTCCCAGTAATGTGACTGAGTGTATAAAAGAGCTCGCCAGGAATAATACTCCCAGTAATGTGTCTGAATGAATAACAGAGCTCCACAGTATTAATACTCCCAGTAATGTGTCTTAGTGTATAACAGAGCTCCACAGCAATAATACTGCCAGTAATGTGTCTGAGTGTATAACAGAGCTCCATAGCAATAATACTCCCAGTAATGTGTCCGAGTGTATAACAGAGCACCACGGCAATAATACTCCCAGTAATGTGTCTGAGTGTATCACAGAGCTCCACAACAATAATACTCCCAGTAATGTGTCTGAGTGTATAACGGAGCTCCACAGCAATAATACTCCCAGTTATGTGTCTGAGTGTATAATAGAGCTCCACAGCAATAATACTCCCAGTAATGTGTCTGAGTGTATAACAGAGCTCCATAGCAATAATACTCCCAGTAATGTGTCTGAGTGTATAACAGAGCACCACAGCAATAATACTCCCAGTAATGTGTGTGAGTGTATCACAGAGCTCCACAGCAATAATACTCCCAGTAATGTGTCTGAGTGTATAACAGAGCTCCACAGCAATAATACTCCCAGTAATGTGTCTGAGTGTATAACAGAGCTCCATAGCAATAATACTCCCAGTAATGTGTCTGAGTGTATAACAGAGCTCCACAGCAATAATACTCCCAGTAATATGTCTGAGTGTATAACAGAGCTCCACAGTAATAATACTCCCAGTAATGTGTCTGAGTGTATAACAGAGCTCCACAGTAATAATACTCCCAGTAATGTGTCTGAGTGTATAACAGCTCCACAGAAATATTACTCCCAGTAATGTGTCTGAGTGTATAACAGAGCTCAACAGCAATAATGCTCCCAGTAATGTGTCTGAGTGTATAACACAGCTCCACCACAATAATACTCCCAGTAATGTGACTGAGTGTATAACAGAGCTCGCCAGCAATAATACTCCCAATAATGTGACTGAGTGTATAACAGAGCTCCACAGTATTAATACTCCCAGTAATGTGTCTGAGTGTATAACAGAGCTCCAAAGCAATAATACTCCCAGTAATGTGTCTGAGTGTATAACAGAGCTCCACGGCAATAATACTCCCAGTAATGTGTCTAAGTGTATAACAGAGCTCCATAGCAATAATACTCCCAGTAATGTGTCTGAGTGTATAACAGAGCTCCACAGCAATAATACTCCCAGTAATGTGTCTGAGTGTATAACAGAGCTCCACAGCAATAATACTCCCAGTAATGTGTCTGAGTGTATAACAGAGCTCCACAGTAATAATACTCCCAGTAATGTGTCTGAGTGTATAACAGCTCCACAGCAATATTACTCCCAGTAATGTGTCTGAGTGTATAACAGAGCTCCACCGCAATAATGCTCCCAGTAATGTGTCTGAGTGTATAACACAGCTCCACCACAATAATACTCCCAGTAATGTGACTGAGTGTATAAAAGAGCTCGCCAGGAATAATACTCCCAGTAATGTGTCTGAATGAATAACAGAGCTCCACAGTATTAATACTCCCAGTAATGTGTCTGAGTGTATAACAGAGCTCCAAAGCAATAATACTCCCAGTAATGTGTCTGAGTGTATAACAGAGCTCCACGGCAATAATACTCCCAGTAATGTGTCTGAGTGTATAACAGAGCTCCACGGCAATAATACTCCCAGTAATGTGTCTAAGTGTATAACAGAGCTCCATAGCAATAATACTCCCAGTAATGTGTCTGAGTGTATAACAGAGCTCCACAGCAATAATACTCCCAGTAATGTGTCTGAGTGTATAACAGAGCTCCACAGCAATAATACTCCCAGTAATGTGTCTGAGTGTATAACAGAGCTCCACAGTAATAATACTCCCAGTAATGTGTCTGAGTGTATAACAGAGCTCCACAGCAATAATACTCCCAGTAATGTGTCTGAGTGTATAACAGAGCTCCACAGCAATAATACTCCCAGTAATGTGTCTGAGTGTATAACAGAGCTCCACAGTAATAATACTCCCAGTAATGTGTCTGAGTGTATAACAGCTCCACAGCAATATTACTCCCAGTAATGTGTCTGAGTGTATAACAGAGCTCCACCGCAATAATGCTCCCAGTAATGTGTCTGAGTGTATAACAGAGCTCCACAGCAATAATACTCCCAGTAATGTGTCTGAGTGTATAACAGAGCTCCACAACAATAATACTCCCAGTAATGTGTCTGAGTGTATAACAGAGCTCCACAGCAATAATACTCCCAGTAATGTGTCTGAGTGTATAACAGAGCTCCACAGTAATAATACTCCCAGTAATGTGTCTTAGTGTATAACAGAGCTCCCCACCAATAATACTCCCAGTAATGTGTCTGAGTGTATAACAGAGCTCCACAGTAATAATACTCCCAGTAATGTGTCTGAGTGTATAACACAGCTCCACCACAATAATTCTCCCAGTAATGTGACTGAGTGTATAAAAGAGCTTGCCAGCAATAATACTCCCAATAATGTGACTGAGTGTATAACAGAGCTCCACAGCAATAATACTCCCAGTAATGTGTCTGAATGTATAACAGAGCTCCACAGTATTAATACTCCCAGTAATGTGTCTTAGTGTATAACAGAGCTCCAAAGCAATAATACTCCCAGTAATGTGTCTGAGTGTATAACAGAGCTCCACGGCAATAATACTCCCAGTAATGTGTCTAAGTGTATAACAGAGCTCCATAGCAATAATACTCCCAGTAATGTGTCTGAGTGTATAACAGAGCTCCACAGCAATAATACTCCCAGTAATGTGTCTGAGTGTATAACAGAGCTCCACAGCAATAATACTCCCAGTAATGTGTCTGAGTGTATAACAGAGCTCCACAGTAATAATACTCCCAGTAATGTGTCTGAGTGTATAACAGAGCTCCACAGCAATATTACTCCCAGTAATGTGTCTGAGTGTATAACAGAGCTCCACCGCAATAATGCTCCCAGTAATGTGTCTGAGTGTATGTTACGGTACCACCTTCCGAGCTCCAGACACAGTCGTTAGTCACTTGTATTCCCGGTTCCCCCAATAACGAGACCAAGCTCCATTATGAGGGTAAAACATGAACTCAGGACTGGAACAGCCAGCCTGCCTTTTATTTGCATTTCACACACACAGGCCACACCCAAGGGGAGGCATAAAACAACCACTGGCATCGATGGTACATCCCACACATTCCCTCCCCTTGGTGTGACACATAATCTTATTATACAGGCAGTTTAGAATATATTTTTATACAACTTTCATAACTCCAAATCCATCCATCATATTCACATAAAAGGCACATATTCAGATTCAGCATACTTAAATCATAAACAGTCTCAAAAATCACACCAATCCCTTCAGTGAATCCAAAGTTACTCGAAAGTCCGTTTATGACCGACCGCAGATACCGTTTCGTGCCCAAAAGAGTTCCCTGGATTCGGGCTATACGGTCGGTCACTTGTTGGCCTAAAAATGTCTACGTCCTGTTCGAAGTGGACCGGTACTTCGACTTACGTTGTACTGTCGAAGTATCGTCGATAGTACGGGTCGGCGGATTCGAAGTTAAAATGGCCGCCGCCACGTGGCCCTTTGTCCGATGTCGGCCACCACGAGGCTTTGGTAGCTTTAGCGCTTCGTTGGTTTCTGCTGTATTCGAACTGTTAGTTGTGCAAAGTCACAACTCTCCGCAGGATCTCTCAGGGACCACAAGTACTGGGCAAATCAGACGAACCCAATAGGTTTAGTCCAGCGGGATGGGTCTGTCACATGGCTCCCTCCTTGTGGAACACTCCGGCAGACCCGGCTTGACCCTGTGGCGGGTCAACTTGGGGATGACCGGACTTAGAGAGAATAGGGACGTCTATTTGCCGGGATAACCCATCCGCATTCCCATTCTGCTTACCGGGCCGGTAGCTGATAGTGAAATTATAAGGCTGCAAGGCCAAACTCCACCTCAGCAGTCTGCCATTGTCCCCAGAGACCCGGTTAAGCCAGACGAGGGGGTTGTGGTCTGTTACGAGGGAAAATTCTTGTCCGTATAGGTAGGGGCTCAGTTTCTTCAGTGCCCAGACCAGGGCTAAACACTCTTTCTCTACTGCCGCATAACTCACTTCTCGAGGTAGTAACTTTCTGCTGAGATATGCGACAGGGTGTTCTCCGCCATCCTCCCCGACCTGGCTCAGCACAGCCCCCAGTCCATACATGGAAGCGTCTGTGTGGACAAGAAAACGTTTGTTAGGGACTGGGGCAGCCAGGACAGGGGCATTCACAAGAGCCTGCTTCAGGGCTTGAAACGCGGCTTCACAAGCTGGAGACCACAGGACCTGCCTAGGTAAATTCTTTTTAGTCAAATCAGTTAGGGGCTTGGCAATCGTGCTGTAGTCGGGGACAAAACGTCGATAGTAACCCGCTGTCCCTAGGAAGGCAAGTACTTGGGTCTTGGTGATAGGTGTGGGCCAGTTAGCTACTGCTTCCACCTTGGCCGGTTCGGGTCTCTGGCTCCCACAACCCACCCGGTGACCCAAGTACTGCACTTCTGCCATGCCTAAATGGCACTTGTCTGGTTTCAGAGTCAGGCCGGCGGCCCGAATCTTGTCCAGTACTACCCCTACGTGTACTAGGTGGTCTTCCCAAGACTCACTGTAAACCGCGATGTCGTCCAGGTATGCACATGCAAATCCCTGGAAGCCATCTAGGAGCCTATCCACCATACGCTGGAAGGTAGCCGGAGCGTTCTTCATCCCGAATGGCATAACCCTAAACTGGTATAGGCCAAACGGGGTGACGAAGGCCGATTTGGGGATAGCATCCTCGGCCAGGGGGATCTGCCAGTACCCTTTACATAGGTCAATGGTGGTCAGGTAGCGCCCCCTGGCAATGCGGTCTAATAACTCGTCTATCCGGGGCATCGGGTAGGCGTCCGTGGTAGTCCGCTCGTTGAGCCGCCTGTAATCCACACAGAACCGGGTGGTCCCATCTTTCTTGGGTACTAGGACTACGGGCGACGCCCACGGACTATCGGAGTGCTCAATAACCCCCAGCCGGGTCATCTCCTGTATCTCCTTCCGCATTCCTTCTCGGACTGCTTCCGGGATACGGTATGGAGGTTGTCGTAGGGGATTCTGTCCGGGTGTCTCGACCTTGTGTATAGCTAGTGGGGTGTACCCGGGTTCTTGGGAGAATGTCGCCTGCTTCTCCCACAGAAGCTGTCTTGCCTGGGTTTTCTCGGCCGGGCTTAGTCGGTCACCTAACTGTACGAGGCTAGTAAGGTCGGTCTGGGGATCCCTTTCTAACAGGTCAGGTAAAGGTAAGTTCTCGGGGTCGTCGGTAGCTGGGGCACAAACTGCTGCAACATCTTCGGGTCGTTCCTGATACTCCTTGAGCATGTTCACATGAAAGGATCGTTGTACCCTTTCATCCGAACAGCTGGCTATGAGATAGGTAGTATCGCATACCTGAGCTAACACCTTGTACGGGCCCTGCCAAGATGCTTGCATCTTGTTTGCCTTCACAGGTTTGAGCACTAGGACCTTCTGCCCAACCTGGAAGACCCGCTGTCGAGCACCCCGATCGTACCATCGTTTCTGTTTCCCCTGGGCCGCCCGGAGATTTTCCCTTACCATCAGGGATAGTTTCTCCATACGGTCCCGGAGTTCCAGCACATACGGTACTATGGGGGTCCCTTCTTGCTCCGTCTCCCCCTCCCAGTGTCCTCTAATGAGATCTAGGGGTCCACGAACCCTTCTCCCATAGAGTAACTCAAAGGGGGAGAACCCAGTTGATTCCTGGGGCACCTCTCTGTATGCAAATAGCAGATGAGGCAGGAATCGCTCCCAGTCTCTGCAAGTGTCAGTAAAGGTCCTCAGCATCTGTTTGAGGGTACCATTAAATCGCTCGCAGAGACCGTTAGTCTGTGGGTGATAGGGTGAACTAAGTAGCGGGTTGATGCCGCACACCTTCCACAGCTGCTGGGTGAGCACAGCGGTAAATTGGGTTCCCTGATCAGAGAGGATCTCCTGAGGGAACCCGACCCTAGTAAAGACTTTAACCAGGGCATCAGCAACCGTCTCTGCCTCTATATTAGACAGCGCTACTGCCTCTGGGTAACGGGTGGCGTAGTCTACCACAGTAAGAATATATTTCTTACCGGATGGACTAGCCCTGGCCAGTGGACCCACAATGTCAACGGCTATGCGGGAAAAGGGCTCTCCAATGATAGGCATCGGCTGTAGCCTAGCTTTTGGATGATCTCCCCGCTTACCTACCCGTTGACAAGTGTCGCACGTGCTACAATACATCCGCACATCTCGGTTAAAATTGGGCCAGAAAAAGTTTTGGGTGATTCTATGAGCTGTGCGGTGGGAACCTAGATGACCTGCTAACGGCACGTCATGCCCAATCCGCAGAATCTCCTGCCGATACTTTGCAGGTACTACTAGTTGTCGTTTCTGCGGAGGGGCATTCGGTTTCGGGGAAGGTTTCGGGATCCTGTACAGCCTATCCCCCACCCACTCGTAGTGTTCCCCACCTACTCCTTCTTCCCCAGCGTCGGCCCTGGCTCTGTACTTGGCTAACGTCGGGTCCTCCCTAGTTTCCTTCCCGTACATTTCTGGGGTATCCCAGCCGAACGGGGCCTGGTCTAAGGTACAAGTCGGGGTAGAGAGTCTTACCTGGGTCTCAACAGCAGGTGGGCCGGCCTCAGTGGCACGGGTCTGGGCACGGGTCGTAACAGCGTCCACTGCAGCGGGGCCCATGGGAGCAAAGGCCGAAACCAGGGGGGCCAAGTCGTTGCCAAGAAGAACATCAGCGGGTAAATCCTTAATGACCCCCACATTCACGTGTCTAGCGCCCACTCCCCAATCCAAATGTACCCGGGCCACGGGTAGGCGAAATACTGCACCCCCGGCTACTCGTACTGCCACGGTATCCCCGGTATGTTGAGCTTCGGACACTAGGTGCTTTTGGAGCAAAGTCAGGGTTGCACCAGTGTCTCGTAGCCCACTGGCTTCCTTTCCGTTGACCTTTACACTCTGTCTGTGGTGTTGTCGATTGTCCTGGTGGGCAGCCTGAACAGGGTCCGCCTCATGTAATATGCCCCAGCATTCCTCTTCCTCTACACAGTGGACTGCTGGAAGAGGTGCTGGGGAAGGGGCCCCCGTGGGTTTCCTCCAGGACTGGTTCCTGTTGGCACGGTTCATCGGGCACTCCTGTCGCCTGTGCCCTAGCTGATTGCACAGGAAGCACCGAAGGGGTTCAGAGTACTCTCGGGCGTTAAACCGGGGTGGACGTTGGTACTGGGCAGCCGGAGGGGGTGCGGATGGTCTGTTTATGGGAGGCTGATACGTGGCAGCGGCTGGTTGGTATTCCGCTCTGGCTGTGGCCTTGGTGATGGAATTGTCCAGTCTGCGAGCGTCAGTGTACTCATCGGCCAAGCGAGCCGCCTCGTGTAGAGTGGAAGGCTTACGGTCTCGTACCCACTCTCTGACCCCTGTCGGCAATTTGTCGAAACAATGTTCCAATAAAAACATCTGCAGCACCTCTTCTCCCGACACCGCCTGGCACCCTGCCATCCAGTGGGCGGCTGTGCGATGTACCTTGCAGGCCCATTCCACGTATGAGTCCCCAGTTGTTTTTGCAGTGTCCCGGAACCTCCTCCGGTATGCCTCGGGTGTAACGGCATACCGGGCAAGTAAAGCTTCCCTGACGGTAACATAATCCCCGATCTCCTCATCCGGAATAGCCCGAAAAGCGTCGTTGGCCCGGCCGGATAACTTGCCGGACAGTATAGCAACCCAGTCTGCCGGGGGTACCTTGTGCAGAGCACATTGCCGCTCAAAATCCGCAAGGTACCCGTCAATCTCTCCTTCGGTCTCACTGAAGGCTTTGAAGGCCGCAAATGGCACTTTCTGTTTGTCCCCCGGGTTTGCTGTGACTGGGGCCGCTGCAGTACCGTTTTGGCGTAGCAGGCTGGCCTCCACAGCGGCTTGAACCTGGGTGACGATCTCCGCGGAGGGGTTGGGGCCATAATGGGCCAGCCGAATTCTTACCGCCCGGTCAAATCTTGCCTCCTCGGGGGTTCTGTCGTCTGGGCTGGGTCCATTGGTTCCCTCTGCCGCTGGTACTCCATCCATTTCCAGCAATAAAGCAATAATGTCCCTCTTCTTGAGGTTACTGGCCTGTCCGCCCCTTTGTTCCAATAAGTCTTTTAAGGTAGCTCTTCTCAGGTTTTGGTATTGTAGTTCCATTTATTCTTGGTCGTAGCGGTTTCTTTGGGCGTTGAAGATCATCCCACCGCTGCCACCAGTTGTTACGGTACCACCTTCCGAGCTCCAGACACAGTCGTTAGTCACTTGTATTCCCGGTTCCCCCAATAACGAGACCAAGCTCCATTATGAGGGTAAAACATGAACTCAGGACTGGAACAGCCAGCCTGCCTTTTATTTGCATTTCACACACACAGGCCACACCCAAGGGGAGGCATAAAACAACCACTGGCATCGATGGTACATCCCACACATTCCCTCCCCTTGGTGTGACACATAATCTTATTATACAGGCAGTTTAGAATATATTTTTATACAACTTTCATAACTCCAAATCCATCCATCATATTCACATAAAAGGCACATATTCAGATTCAGCATACTTAAATCATAAACAGTCTCAAAAATCACACCAATCCCTTCAGTGAATCCAAAGTTACTCGAAAGTCCGTTTATGACCGACCGCAGATACCGTTTCGTGCCCAAAAGAGTTCCCTGGATTCGGGCTATACGGTCGGTCACTTGTTGGCCTAAAAATGTCTACGTCCTGTTCGAAGTGGACCGGTACTTCGACTTACGTTGTACTGTCGAAGTATCGTCGATAGTACGGGTCGGCGGATTCGAAGTTAAAATGGCCGCCGCCACGTGGCCCTTTGTCCGATGTCGGCCACCACGAGGCTTTGGTAGCTTTAGCGCTTCGTTGGTTTCTGCTGTATTCGAACTGTTAGTTGTGCAAAGTCACAACTCTCCGCAGGATCTCTCAGGGACCACAAGTACTGGGCAAATCAGACGAACCCAATAGGTTTAGTCCAGCGGGATGGGTCTGTCACAGTGTATAACACAGCTCCACCACAATAATGTATAAAAGAGCTCGCCAGGAATAATACTCCCAGTAATGTGTCTGAATGAATAACAGAGCTCCACAGTATTAATACTCCCAGTAATGTGTCTTAGTGTATAACAGAGCTCCATAGCAATAATACTCCCAGTAATGTGTCCGAGTGTATAACAGAGCACCACGGCAATAATACTCCCAGTAATGTGTCTGAGTGTATCACAGAGCTCCACAACAATAATACTCCCAGTAATGTGTCTGAGTGTATAACGGAGCTCCACAGCAATAATACTCCCAGTTATGTGTCTGAGTGTATAATAGAGCTCCACAGCAATAATACTCCCAGTAATGTGTCTGAGTGTATAACAGAGCTCCATAGCAATAATACTCCCAGTAATGTGTCTGAGTGTATAACAGAGCACCACAGCAATAATACTCCCAGTAATGTGTGTGAGTGTATCACAGAGCTCCACAGCAATAATACTCCCAGTAATGTGTCTGAGTGTATAACAGAGCTCCACAGCAATAATACTCCCAGTAATGTGTCTGAGTGTATAACAGAGCTCCATAGCAATAATACTCCCAGTAATGTGTCTGAGTGTATAACAGAGCTCCACAGCAATAATACTCCCAGTAATATGTCTGAGTGTATAACAGAGCTCCACA
The DNA here is from genome assembly GCF_036172605.1 of Pelobates fuscus. Taxonomy (NCBI): domain Eukaryota; kingdom Metazoa; phylum Chordata; class Amphibia; order Anura; family Pelobatidae; genus Pelobates; species Pelobates fuscus. The sequence continues at coordinate 21,379,001 of NC_086317.1, forward strand.
GTAATAATACTCCCAGTAATGTGTCTGAGTGTATAACAGAGCTCCACAGTAATAATACTCCCAGTAATGTGTCTGAGTGTATAACAGCTCCACAGAAATATTACTCCCAGTAATGTGTCTGAGTGTATAACAGAGCTCAACAGCAATAATGCTCCCAGTAATGTGTCTGAGTGTATAACACAGCTCCACCACAATAATACTCCCAGTAATGTGACTGAGTGAATAAAAGAGCTCGCCAGCAATAATACTCCCAATAATGTGACTGAGTGTATAACAGAGCTCCACAGTATTAATACTCCCAGTAATGTGTCTTAGTGTATAACAGAGCTCCACAGCAATAATACTCCCAGTAATGTGTCCGAGTGTATAACAGAGCACCACGGCAATAATACTCCCAGTAATGTGTCTGAGTGTATCACAGAGCTCCACGGCAATAATACTCCCAGTAATGTGTCTGAGTGTATCACAGAGCTCCACAGCAATAATACTCCCAGTAATGTGTCTGAGTGTATAACAGAGCTCCACAGCAATAATACTCCCAGTAATGTGTCTGAGTGTATAATAGAGCTCCACAGCAATAATACTCCCAGTAATGTGTCTGAGTGTATAACAGAGCTCCATAGCAATAATACTCCCAGTAATGTGTCTGAGTGTATAACACAGCTCCACCACAATAATACTCCCAGTAATGTGACTGAGTGTATAAAAGAGCTCCACCGCAATAATGCTCCCAGTAATGTGTCTGAGTGTATAACACAGCTCCACCACAATAATACTCCCAGTAATGTGACTGAGTGTATAAAAGAGCTCCATAGCAATAATACTCCCAATAATGTGACTGAGTGTATAACAGAGCTCCACAGTATTAATACTCCCAGTAATGTGTCTTAGTGTATAACAGAGCTCCAAAGCAATAATACTCCCAGTAATGTGTCTGAGTGTATAACAGAGCTCCACGGCAATAATACTCCCAGTAATGTGTCTAAGTGTATAACAGAGCTCCATAGCAATAATACTCCCAGTAATGTGTCTGAGTGTATAACAGAGCTCCACAGCAATAATACTCCCAGTAATGTGTCTGAGTGTATAACAGAGCTCCACAGCAATAATACTCCCAGTAATGTGTCTGAGTGTATAACAGAGCTCCACAGTAATAATACTCCCAGTAATGTGTCTGAGTGTATAACAGCTCCACAGCAATATTACTCCCAGTAATGTGTCTGAGTGTATAACAGAGCTCCACCGCAATAATGCTCCCAGTAATGTGTCTGAGTGTATAACACAGCTCCACCACAATAATACTCCCAGTAATGTGACTGAGTGTATAAAAGAGCTCGCCAGGAATAATACTCCCAGTAATGTGCCTGAGTGTATAACAGCTCCACAGCAATGTTACTCCCAGTAATGTGTCTGAGTGTATAACAGAGCTCCACAGCAATAATACTCCCAGTAATGTGTCTGAGTGTATAACAGAGCTCCACAGTAATAATACTCCCAGTAATGTGTCTGAGTGTATAACAGAGCTCCACAGCAATAATACTCCCAGTAATGTGTCTGAGTGTATAACAGCTCCACAGCAATATTACTCCCAGTAATGTGTCTGAGTGTATAACAGAGCTCCACAGCAATAATACTCCCAGTAATGTGTCTGAGTGTATAACAGAGCTCCAAAGCAATAATACTCCCAGTAATGTGTCTGAGTGTATAACAGAGCTCCACAGCAATAATACTCCCAGTAATGTGTCTGAGTGTATAACAGAGCTTCACAGTAATAATACTCCCAGTAATGTGTCTGAATGTATAACAGAGCTCCACAGTATTAATACTCCCAGTAATGTGTCTTAGTGTATAACAGAGCTCCACAGCAATAATACTCCCAGTAATGTGTCTGAGTGTATAACAGAGCTCCACAGCAATAATACTGCCAGTAATGTGTCTGAGTGTATAACAGAGCTCCATAGCAATAATACTCCCAGTAATGTGTCCGAGTGTATAACAGAGCACCACGGCAATAAAACTCCCAGTAATGTGTCTGAGTGTATCACAGAGCTCCACAACAATAATACTCCCAGTAATGTGTCTGAGTGTATAACGGAGCTCCACAGCAATAATACTCCCAGTTATGTGTCTGAGTGTATAATAGAGCTCCACAGCAATAATACTCCCAGTAATGTGTCTGAGTGTATAACAGCTCCACAGCAATATTACTCCCAGTAATGTGTCTGAGTGTATAACAGAGCTCCACCGCAATAATGCTCCCAGTAATGTGTCTGAGTGTATAACACAGCTCCACCACAATAATACTCCCAGTAATGTGACTGAGTGAATAAAAGAGCTCGCCAGCAATAATACTCCCAATAATGTGACTGAGTGTGTAACAGAGCTCCACAGCAATAATACTCCCAGTAATGTGTCTGAATGTATAACAGAGCTCCACAGTATTAATACTCCCAGTAATGTGTCTTAGTGTATAACAGAGCTCCACAGCAATAATACTCCCAGTAATGTGTCTGAGTGTATAACAGAGCTCCACAACAATAATACTGCCAGTAATGTGTCTGAGTGTATAACAGAGCTCCATAGCAATAATACTCCCAGTAATGTGTCCGAGTGTATAACAGAGCACCACGGCAATAAAACTCCCAGTAATGTGTCTGAGTGTATCACAGAGCTCCACAACAATAATACTCCCAGTAATGTGTCTGAGTGTATAACGGAGCTCCACATCAATAATACTCCCAGTTATGTGTCTGAGTGTATAATAGAGCTCCACAGCAATAATACTCCCAGTAATGTGTCTGAGTGTATAACAGAGCTCCATAGCAATAATACTCCCAGTAATGTGTCTGAGTGTATAACAGAGCTCCACAGCAATAATACTCCCAGTAATGTGTCTGAGTGTATAACAGAGATCCACAGCAATAATACTCCCAGTAATGTGTCTGAGTGTATAACAGAGCTCCATAGCAATAATACTCCCAGTAATGTGTCTGAGTGTATAACAGAGCTCCACAGTAATAATACTCCCAGTAATGTGTCTGAGTGTATAACAGAGCTCCACAGCAATAATACTCCCAGTAATGTGTCTGAGTGTATAACAGAGCTCCACCGCAATAATGCTCCCAGTAATGTGTCTGAGTGTATAACAGAGCTCCACAGCAATAATACTCCCAGTAATGTGTCTGAGTGTATAACAGAGCTCCACAACAATAATACTCCCAGTAATGTGTCTGAGTGTATAACAGAGCTCCACAGCAATAATACTCCCAGTAATGTGTCTGAGTGTATAACAGAGCTCCACAGTAATAATACTACCAGTAATGTGTCTTAGTGTATAACAGAGCTCCCCACCAATAATACTCCCAGTAATGTGTCTGAGTGTATAACAGAGCTCCACAGTAATAATACTCCCAGTAATGTGTCTGAGTGTATAACACAGCTCCACCACAATAATTCTCCCAGTAATGTGACTGAGTGTATAAAAGAGCTTGCCAGCAATAATACTCCCAATAATGTGACTGAGTGTATAACAGAGCTCCACAGCAATAATACTCCCAGTAATGTGTCTGAATGTATAACAGAGCTCCACAGTATTAATACTCCCAGTAATGTGTCTTAGTGTATAACAGAGCTCCAAAGCAATAATACTCCCAGTAATGTGTCTGAGTGTATAACAGAGCTCCACGGCAATAATACTCCCAGTAATGTGTCTGAGTGTATAACAGAGCTCCACAGCAATAATACTCCCAGTAATGTGTCTGAGTGTATAACAGAGCTCCACAGTAATAATACTCCCAGTAATGTGTCTGAGTGTATAACAGCTCCACAGCAATATTACTCCCAGTAATGTGTCTGAGTGTATAACAGAGCTCCACCGCAATAATGCTCCCAGTAATGTGTCTGAGTGTATAACACAGCTCCACCACAATAATACTCCCAGTAATGTGACTGAGTGTATAAAAGAGCTCGCCAGGAATAATACTCCCAGTAATGTGTCTGAATGAATAACAGAGCTCCACAGTATTAATACTCCCAGTAATGTGTCTTAATGTATAACAGAGCTCCACAGCAATAATACTGCCAGTAATGTGTCTGAGTGTATAACAGAGCTCCATAGCAATAATACTCCCAGTAATGTGTCCGAGTGTATAACAGAGCACCACGGCAATAATACTCCCAGTAATGTGTCTGAGTGTATCACAGAGCTCCACAACAATAATACTCCCAGTAATGTGTCTGAGTGTATAACGGAGCTCCACAGCAATAATACTCCCAGTAATGTGTCTGAGTGTATAACAGAGCACCACAGCAATAATACTCCCAGTAATGTGTGTGAGTGTATCACAGAGCTCCACAGCAATAATACTCCCAGTAATGTGTCTGAGTGTATAACAGAGCTCCACAGCAATAATACTCCCAGTAATGTGTCTGAGTGTATAAAAGAGCTCCATAGCAATAATACTCCCAGTAATGTGTCTGAGTGTATAACAGAGCTCCACAGCAATAATACTCCCAGTAATATGTCTGAGTGTATAACAGAGCTCCACAGTAATAATACTCCCAGTAATGTGTCTGAGTGTATAACAGAGCTCCACAGTAATAATACTCCCAGTAATGTGTCTGAGTGTATAACAGCTCCACAGAAATATTACTCCCAGTAATGTGTCTGAGTGTATAACAGAGCTCAACAGCAATAATGCTCCCAGTAATGTGTCTGAGTGTATAACACAGCTCCACCACAATAATACTCCCAGTAATGTGACTGAGTGTATAACAGAGCTCGCCAGCAATAATACTCCCAATAATGTGACTGAGTGTATAACAGAGCTCCACAGTATTAATACTCCCAGTAATGTGTCTTAGTGTATAACAGAGCTCCAAAGCAATAATACTCCCAGTAATGTGTCTGAGTGTATAACAGAGCTCCACGGCAATAATACTCCCAGTAATGTGTCTAAGTGTATAACAGAGCTCCATAGCAATAATACTCCCAGTAATGTGTCTGAGTGTATAACAGAGCTCCACAGCAATAATACTCCCAGTAATGTGTCTGAGTGTATAACAGAGCTCCACAGCAATAATACTCCCAGTAATGTGTCTGAGTGTATAACAGAGCTCCACAGTAATAATACTCCCAGTAATGTGTCTGAGTGTATAACAGCTCCACAGCAATATTACTCCCAGTAATGTGTCTGAGTGTATAACAGAGCTCCACCGCAATAATGCTCCCAGTAATGTGTCTGAGTGTATAACACAGCTCCACCACAATAATACTCCCAGTAATGTGACTGAGTGTATAAAAGAGCTCGCCAGGAATAATACTCCCAGTAATGTGTCTGAATGAATAACAGAGCTCCACAGTATTAATACTCCCAGTAATGTGTCTTAGTGTATAACAGAGCTCCACAGCAATAATACTGCCAGTAATGTGTCTGAGTGTATAACAGAGCTCCATAGCAATAATACTCCCAATAATGTGTCCAAGTGTATAACAGAGCACCACGGCAATAATACTCCCAGTAATGTGTCTGAGTGTATCACAGAGCTCCACAACAATAATACTCCCAGTAATGTGTCTGAGTGTATAACGGAGCTCCACAGCAATAATACTCCCAGTTATGTGTCTGAGTGTATAATAGAGCTCCACAGCAATAATACTCCCAGTAATGTGTCTGAGTGTATAACAGAGCTCCATAGCAATAATACTCCCAGTAATGTGTCTGAGTGTATAACAGAGCACCACAGCAATAATACTCCCAGTAATGTGTGTGAGTGTATCACAGAGCTCCACAGCAATAATACTCCCAGTAATGTGTCTGAGTGTATAACAGAGCTCCACAGCAATAATACTCCCAGTAATGTGTCTGAGTGTATAACAGAGCTCCATAGCAATAATACTCCCAGTAATGTGTCTGAGTGTATAACAGAGCACCACAGCAATAATACTCCCAGTAATGTGTGTGAGTGTATCACAGAGCTCCACAGCAATAATACTCCCAGTAATGTGTCTGAGTGTATAACAGAGCTCCATAGCAATAATACTCCCAGTAATGTGTCTGAGTGTATAACAGCTCCACAGAAATATTACTCCCAGTAATGTGTCTGAGTGTATAACAGAGCTCAACAGCAATAATGCTCCCAGTAATGTGTCTGAGTGTATAACACAGCTCCACCACAATAATACTCCCAGTAATGTGACTGAGTGTATAACAGAGCTCGCCAGCAATAATACTCCCAATAATGTGACTGAGTGTATAACAGAGCTCCACAGTATTAATACTCCCAGTAATGTGTCTTAGTGTATAACAGAGCTCCACAGCAATAATACTCCCAGTAATGTGTCCGAGTGTATAACAGAGCACCACGGCAATAATACTCCCAGTAATGTGTCTGAGTGTATCACAGAGCTCCACGGCAATAATACTCCCAGTAATGTGTCTGAGTGTATCACAGAGCTCCACAGCAATAATACTCCCAGTAATGTGTCTGAGTGTATAACAGAGCTCCACAGCAATAATACTCCCAGTAATGTGTCTGAGTGTATAATCGAGGCGCCACAGCAATAATACTCCCAGTAATGTGTCTGAGTGTATAACAGAGCTCCATAGCAATAATACTCCCAGTAATGTGTCTGAGTGTATAACAGAGCACCACAGCAATAATACTCCCAGTAATGTGTGTGAGTGTATCACAGAGCTCCACAGCAATAATACTCCCAGTAATGTGTCTGAGTGTATAACAGCTCCACAGCAATATTACTCCCAGTAATGTGTTTGAGTGTATAACAGAGCTCCACAGCAATAATGCTCCCAGTAATGTTTCTGAGTGTATAACACAGCTCCACCACAATAATACTCCCAGTAATGTGTCTGAGTGTATAACAGCTCCACAGTGTGGCAAACCTAGCCACTTCTGAACTATATTTATTGCAGGTTGTCCGTAGGCTGAATGTATAACGTGTTCCGTTGACTGTATGTGTATTGTACTGTGACCGTTCGCATGCTGACAGCCGTATGCCGCCAGCATACAAAGCATTCGTACGACGAAACACGGCTATCCTGGCCGTTCGCCGTACGAATGTGGACTCCCCAGGTGGACCACACATTCCCAGGTCGTGTGGCACCAATTAACCGATTGCAACATTGTTGCAATCGGTAATTAAGGGCTCTCCTAGGTGGCCGTCGATCCACTACCGACCATGCGGCGGTCGGCCATCTTGGATCCTTTGTCTCTGCAGCGGTGTTCGGTCGTCGAGAGCCTGGAACTGAAAACGGCTACTCAGTGATCCGAACACCGCTGGACTTCCAGAGCGTTCGGGAGTACCGCGTTCGGTACATTATGTGTCCCGTACTTATTCGGTACTTTTAAACTCACCTTGATGTTTAAATGTATTATGTGCGGCGTTCGGTCAATTCAGCTGGGATCGGAGCGGTATTCTCACAAAGTGTGCGCCCCGACCCCAGCTATCTACCGAACGTTCGGTTATTCTAAAGTGCCGAATATTACGGGAATTATGTATTTTAATGTCAATTGTCGGTTTTGCTGCACGAGGAGATAATCCACTTAATCGTCCATTTTGGTGGGAGTATCCTCCTCGTGCAGCGATGCCTGTTGGGAAAGTCACAATGCATGTTGGGAGAAATCCCCTGGAATATCTGTATGGAAACCCCTTGCATGGGGAACTGCATAAATACGCTGCTTGTGAATAAACCGAGTTAGTTGACTCCCAAACTGTGTTTCGTCCGGTTATTGGGAGGATTGGGGACATTGCCTTGCTTTCTACTCTGACTGTGGATTTCCTGAAGATACCAACGGATATCGTGGACTAATATACTGCATTCCGTTACAATTGGTGGCAAGCGACGGGATCCGAACCTTACAGCCGAAAAGCAGCGTTCGTGTAAACTGGAACTACCGAACAAGGAAAGCAAGGGCAATTCGTATGGAGATTGATTATACCATACTGAAACGACAGACTTTAAAAGAACTATTGGAAGCCAGGGGTAAGATAGCCAGCAACAAATCTAAGGCTGTGCTGATCGCAGAACTGATGGAGGGAGACCAAGCCCGCAGCGCTACACCCCCACCAGCCATGGAAGAGACCCCATTCCAAAAAGAGCTACGAACCAGGTTGGCGTTCCTACCACAACCATTACCGCTGGAAATAATGACCGTGATGATATCGGATGTACAGGATTATCTGATGGCAACCAGCACACCAGCAACACCGCCTAGGGCAGAGTCTGTTACTGCCTCCACCTACGGACAGGTAAAGCCCAAAGTCCCACATCACGCATTTAAAGCGTTTTGTGAAGAAAAGGACGAAATTGATGGGTATTTGCAGGATTTTGAGCGGCTGTGCGATTTGCACGATTTGGAACCCGCCACATGGGTGCCGCTGCTGGCAGGCAAATTATCGGGTAGGGCAGCTGAAGCCTACCGTGCTGTACCCCGAGAGTACAGCAAAGATTACCCTAAGGTAAAGAGGGCGATCTTAGAGAGGTATGCTATTACCCCAGAGGCGTACCGGCGGAAATTCCGGGGCTTGCGCAAGCCTGAGAAAGATTCACATGCAGAATGGGCGCACAAGCTGGACCAAGCATCACTAGGCTGGATACAGGCCAGCAACGCTACAAACATGGAGGAGTTGAGGCAGTTAATGCTGCTGGAACAGTTTTTTAATGGTTTGTCCCCGGAAGCACAAGAATGGGTGAGGGACCGTAAACCACTCACCCTACCCGAAGCCGCTAAATTGGCGGATCAGCATTTTGATGCCAGGAGGCATCACGGTGCCCAAAATAAGACTCTCCCTCGGATTACAGGGACACCCAATAATTTTATCCCTACCAGCCCCACCGTACCCCTGCACCGGCCAGCACTGAATACTCCACCACCCCCCTCCCGATACAACGGCCGGGCTAACATTCAGTGTCACACATGCAAACAGTGGGGGCACATTTCTCGAGAGTGCACCCAAAACAGGAGCCGGCAAGCTTGGAATCAAGTGCGACAAAATTTGGCACCCAGGGCTGCTGCGCACCATTACCAGGTAGCCCCCGCCACCCAAGAATTGCTGAGTGCTCAAATTGAGGAGCCTTTAGGGGTGCTGCATGAGGTAATGTCGGTCAGGGCCACCGACAACCGACAACATCACCGGCAGCTAGTAACCCTGGAGGGGAAGGAGGTACAAGGGCTCCGGGATTCAGGAGCCACTCTAACTTTGGTTGCACCACATTTGGTACCAGGCGCAACCCACACTGGCGGCTCAGTGGCAGTACGGGTGGCAGGGGGAGCAGTATACCGGCTACCTACTGCCAAGGTTCATTTGGATTGGGGTGTGGGAGAGGGAACTGTGGAAGTGGGGCTGATGCAGAATTTACCTGCAGATGTTGTGCTGGGGAATGACTTGGGCCAAATGACTTCCGCTTTTATTCCCCAGGCTCCGTACCAGGAGGCACACCCCGTAACCACCCGACAACAGGCTCGCACCACGGCTACACCGATACACTCTGAGGCTCAGGTAAGAGACCCTGTTCCCCAACTGACCCCCATGTCCTGGGATACCCCGACGACTTTTGCGACCGAAGTCCAGACCGATCCCACCCTCCAAGTATATAGGGACAGGGCACAAACAGACCAAGCAGGGCTAGAGGGGGAGCGGTTCATCTGGGAGAAAGAGTTGCTATACCGTGTCACGGCAAAAGATGTGGGGGGGTCTGTCACCTTAACTAATAAACAGCTAGTGGTACCCCAGAAATATAGACAGGAGCTGCTGAGAATTGCGCATGACATTCCCTTGTCAGGACACCTAGGGATGACCCGTACCCGATACCGTTTGACCCATGCCTTCTTCTGGCCCGGGATCTCTCAGGATGTGCGCCAGTATTGCACCTCCTGCGACGTCTGCCAGCGTGTAGGTAAACGAGGGGATCGCCACAAGGCCAGGCTATGTCCCCTACCCATCATTGCAGAACCCTTCAGCCGAGTAGCGGTGGATATCGTAGGGCCCTTGCCAAAACCCAGTCCCTCTGGCAAAAGATATATCCTAACTATAGTGGACTACGCCACCAGGTACCCCGAAGCTGTAGCTCTCTCTAATATCCACGCTGAGACCGTAGCAGAAGCCTTAATGAAGGTATTTTCCCGAGTAGGGTTTCCCCAAGAGATCATCTCAGACCGAGGTACCCAATTTACGGCCGAAGTTACCCAACATCTGTGGAAGGTGTGTGGCATTAAGCCAATAGTTAATTCCGCCTACCACCCCCAGTCCAATGGGCTATGTGAGCGGTTCAACGGGACGCTGAAGCAGATGCTTCGGACGTTCGGGGAGACCCACAAAGACTGGGAGAGGTTTCTGCCTCACCTACTCTTTGCTTATAGAGAGGTTCCCCAGGAGTCAACAGGATTCTCCCCGTTTGAGCTACTATTTGGGAGGAGGGTGCGGGGACCCTTGAATTTGATTAGGGAACACTGGGAGGGGGAGAGTCCCACTAACGAAACCCCTATCATATCATACGTCCTGGAGTTCAGAGACCGTCTGGAGGCGCTAACTCAGGCTGTACACACCAACCTCCAGGCGGCCCAGCAACGCCAGCGACGCTGGTACGATAGAGGAGCCAGGGACCGCAGCTTTCAGGTGGGACAGAAAGTCTTGATCTTAAAGCCCGTCCGCACCGATAAGCTGCAGGCCATCTGGCAAGGCCCATACCAGGTAGTGGAGCAGCGATGCGACACTACCTATGTGATCGGCCCCTGCTCAGGGGTAGGGAAGAGACGCATGCTCCACGTGAACATGCTCAAACCCTACCATGAGAGGATCGAGGATGTGACGGCAATCTGTGCCTCCTCCTTAGAGGATCAGGAGAACCTACCCTTACCTGACCTACTAGAACCCGAGGAACAGATAGAGCCTTCCCGGGGAGTCCAGCTGGGGGAGCGGCTAAGCCCCCAGGAGCGTGCCCAGGTACAGGCGCTGATTGTAGCCAAAGGGACTACCTTCTCCAATTTACCTGGGTACACTCCGTTAGCCACCCACCGAGTAGAGACCCCGGGACAGCTACCTATGCGCCAGGCTCCATATAGGGTTCCGGAATCAGTCCGTACCCATATGAAAGCCGAACTAGACGAAATGCTGCAGCTAGGGGTTATCGAACCCTCCGATAGCCCCTGGGCATCGCCGGTAGTCCTGGTACCTAAAAAGGATGGCACCACCCGATTCTGTGTCGACTACCGGAGGCTAAATGACAAAACGGTGTCTGATGCCTACCCGATGCCCCGGATAGACGAGCTGTTAGATAAGATGGCACGGGGCCAGTACCTCACTACCATTGATTTGTGTAAGGGGTACTGGCAGATTCCTCTAGCCGATGACGCCATCCCCAAGTCGGCGTTTGTCACCCCGTTTGGCCTGTACCAATTCAAGGTCATGCCTTTCGGGATGAAAAACGCTTCGGCCACTGTTACGGTACCACCTTCCGAGCTCCAGACACAGTCGTTAGTCACTTGTATTCCCGGTTCCCCCAATAACGAGACCAAGCTCCATTATGAGGGTAAAACATGAACTGAGGACTGGATCAGCCAGCCTGCCTTTTATTTGCATTTCACACACACAGGCCACACCCAAGGGGAGGCATAAAATAACCACTGGCATCGATGGTACACCCACACATTCCCTCCCCTTGGTGTGACACATAATCCTATTATACATACAGTTTGAAATATACTTTTATACAACTTTCATAACTTCAAATCCATCCATCATATTCACAGAAGAGGCACATATTCAGATTCAGCATACTTAAAACATAAACATTCTCAAAAATCACATCAATCCCTTCAGTGAATAAAAAGTTACGCGAAAGTCCGTTTATGACCGACCGCAGGTACCTTTTCTTGCCCAAAATAGTTCCCTGGATTCGGGCTGTGCGGTCGGTCACTTGCTGGCCTAAAAATGGCTAAGTCCCGTTCGAGGTGGGTCGGTACTTCGACTTTCGTTGAACTGTCGAAGTATCGTCGATAGTACGGGTCGGCGGGTTCGAAGTTAAAATGGCCGCCGCCACGTGGTCCTTTGTCCGATGTCGGCCACCTCGAGGACTTTGGTAGCTTGGGCGCTTCATTAGTTTCCGCTGTACTTGAAATGTCATTTGTACCAAGTCACAACCCTTCGCATAATCTCTCAGGGACCATAAGTACTGGGCAAATCAGACGAACCCAATAGGTTTAGTCCAGACGGATGGGTCTGTCACATGGCTCCCTCCTTGTGGAACACTCCGGCAGACCCGGCTTGACCCTGTGGCGGGTCAACTTGGGGATGACCGGACTTAGGGAGAATAGGGACGTCTGTTTGCCGGGATAACCCATCCGCATTCCCATTCTGCTTACCGGGCCGGTAGCTGATAGTGAAATTGTAAGGCTGCAATGCCAAACTCCACCTCAGCAGTCTGCCATTGTCCCCAGAGACCCGGTTAAGCCAGACAAGGGGGTTGTGGTCTGTTACGAGGGAAAATTCTTGTCCGTATAGGTAAGGGCTCAGTTTCTTCAGTGCCCAGACCAGGGCTAAACACTCTTTCTCTACTGCCGCATAACTCACTTCTCGAGGTAGTAACTTTCTGCTGAGATATGCGACAGGGTGCTCTCCTCCATCCTCCCCGACCTGGCTCAGCACAGCCCCCAGTCCATACATGGAAGCGTCTGTGTGGACAAGAAAACGTTTGTTAGGGACTGGGGCAGCCAGGACAGGGGCATTCACAAGAGCCTGCTTCAGGGCCTGAAACGCGGCTTCACAAGCTGGAGACCACAGGACCTGCCTAGGTAAGTTCTTTTTAGTCAGGTCAGTCAGGGGCTTGGCAATCGTGCTGTAGTCGGGGACAAAACGTCGATAATACCCTGCTGTCCCTAGGAAGGCAAGCACTTGGGTCTTGGTGATAGGTGTGGGCCAGTTAGCTACCGCTTCCACCTTAGCAGGTTCGGGTCTCTGGCTCCCACAACCCACCCGGTGACCCAAGTACTGCACTTCTGCCATGCCTAAATGGCACTTGTCTGGTTTCAGAGTCAGGCCGGCGGCCCGAATCTTGTCCAGCACTACCCCTACGTGTACTAGGTGGTCTTCCCAAGACTCACTGTAGACCGCGATGTCGTCCAGGTAGGCACATGCAAATCCCTGGAAGCCATCGAGGAGCCTATCCACCATACGCTGGAAGGTAGCCGGAGCATTCTTCATCCCGAATGGCATAACCCTAAACTGGTATAGGCCAAACGGGGTGACGAATGCCGACTTGGGGATAGCATCCTCGGCCAGGGGGATCTGCCAGTACCCTTTACATAGGTCAATGGTGGTCAGATAGCGCCCCCTGGCAATGCGGTCTAGTAACTCGTCTATCCGGGGCATCGGGTAGGCGTCAGTGGTAGTCCGCTCGTTGAGCCGCCTGTAATCCACACAGAACCGGGTGGTCCCATCTTTCTTGGGTACTAGGACTACGGGCGACGCCCACGGACTATCTGAGTGCTCAATAACCCCCAGCCGGGTCATCTCCTGTATCTCCTTCCGCATTCCTTCTCGGACTGCTTCCGGGATACGGTATGGGGGTTGTCGTAGGGGGTTTTGTCCGGGTGTCTCGACCTTGTGTATAGCTAGGTTGGTGTACCCGGGTTCTTGGGAGAACGTCGCCTGCTTCTCCCACAGAAGCTGTCTTGCCTGGGTTTTCTCGGCCGGGCTTAGTCGGTCACCTAACTGTACGAGGCTAGTAAGGTCGGTCTGGGGATCCCTTTCTAACAGGTCAGGTAAAGGTAAGTTCTCTGGGTCGTCAGTAGCTGGGGCACAAACTGCTGCAACATCCTCGGGTCGTTCCTGATACTCCTTGAGCATGTTCACATGAAAGGATCGTTGTACCCTTTCATCCGAACAGCTGGCTATAAGATAGGTAGTATCACATACCTGAGCTAACACCTTGTACGGGCCCTGCCAAGATGCTTGCATCTTGTTTGCCTTCACAGGTTTGAGCACTAGGACCTTCTGCCCAACCTGGAAGACCCGCTGTCGAGCGCCCCGATCGTACCATCGCTTCTGTCTCCCCTGGGCCGCCCGGAGATTTTCCCTTACCATCAGGGATAGTTTCTCCATGCGGTCCCGGAGTTCCAGAACATATGGCACTATGGGGGTCCCTTCTTGCTCCGTCTCCCCCTCCCAGTGTCCTCTAATGAGATCTAGGGGTCCACGAACCCTTCTCCCATAGAGTAACTCAAAGGGGGAGAACCCAGTCGATTCCTGGGGCACCTCTCTGTATGCAAATAGCAGATGAGGCAGGAATCGCTCCCAGTCTCTGCAAGTGTCAGTAAAGGTCCTCAGCATCTGTTTGAGGGTGCCATTAAATCGCTCGCAGAGACCGTTAGTCTGTGGGTGATATGGTGAACTAAGTAGCGGGTTGATGCCGCACACCTTCCACAGTTGCTGGGTGAGCACAGCGGTAAACTGGGTTCCCTGATCAGAGAGGATCTCCTGAGGGAACCCGACCCTAGTAAAGACTTTAACCAGGGCATCAGCAACCGTCTCTGCCTCTATATTAGACAGCGCTACTGCCTCTGGGTAACGGGTGGCGTAGTCTACCACAGTAAGAATATATTTCTTACCAGATGGACTAGCCCTGGCCAGTGGACCCACAATGTCAACGGCTATGCGGGAAAAGGGCTCTCCAATGATAGGCATCGGCTGTAGCCTAGCTTTTGGATGATCTCCTCGCTTACCTACCCGTTGACAAGTGTCGCACGTGCTACAATACATCCGCACATCTCGGTTAAAATTGGGCCAGAAAAAGTTTTGGGTGATTCTATGGGCTGTGCGGTGGGAACCTAGGTGACCTGCCAATGGTACGTCATGCCCAATCCGCAGAATCTCCTGCCGATACTTTGCAGGTACTACTAGTTGTCGTTTCTGCGGAGGGGCATTCGGTTTCGGGGAAGGTTTCGGGATCCTGTACAGCCTATCCCCCACCCACTCGTAGTGTTCCCCACCTACTCCTTCTTCCCCAGCGTCGGCCCTGGCTCTGTACTTGGCTAACGTCGGGTCCTCCCTAGTTTCTTTCCCGTACATTTCTGGGGTATCCCAGCCGAACGGGGCCTGGTCTAAGGTACAAGTCGGGGTAGAGAGTCTTACCTGGGTCTCAACAGCAGGTGGGCCGGCCTCAGTGGCACGGGTCTGGGCACGGGTCGTAACAGCATCCACTGCAGCGGGGCCCATGGGAGCAAAGGCCGAAACCAGGGGGGCCAAGTCGTTGCCAAGAAGAACATCAGCGGGTAAATCCTTAATGACCCCCACATTCACGTGTCTAGCGCCCACTCCCCAATCTAAATGTACCCGGGCCACGGGTAGGCGAAATACTGCACCCCCGGCTACTCGTACTGCCACGGTATCCCCGGTATGTTGAGCTTCGGACACTAGGTGCTTTTGGAGCAAAGTCAGGGTTGCACCAGTGTCTCGTAGCCCACTGGCTTCCTTTCCGTTGACCTTTACACTCTGTCTGTGGTGTTGTCGATTGTCCTGG
Organism: Pelobates fuscus; assembly: GCF_036172605.1. Taxonomy (NCBI): domain Eukaryota; kingdom Metazoa; phylum Chordata; class Amphibia; order Anura; family Pelobatidae; genus Pelobates; species Pelobates fuscus. Next base: position 21,394,537 of record NC_086317.1, read on the forward strand.
TGGGCAGCCTGAACAGGGTCCGCCTCATGTAATATGCCCCAGCATTCCTCTTCCTCTACACAGTGGACTGCTGGAAGAGGTGCTGGGGAAGGGGCCCCCGTGGGTTTCCTCCAGGACTGGTTCCTGTTGGCACGGTTCATCGGGCACTCCTGTCGCCTGTGCCCTAGCTGATTGCACAGGAAGCACCGAAGGGGTTCAGAGTACTCTTGGGCGTTAAACCGGGGTGGACGTTGGTACTGGGCAGCCGGAGGGGGTGCGGATGGTCTGTTCATGGGAGGCTGATACGTGGCAGCGGCTGGTTGGTATTCCGCCCTGGCTGTGGCCTTGGTGATGGAATTGTCCAGTCTGCGAGCGTCAGTGTACTCATCGGCCAAGCGAGCCGCCTCGTGTAGAGTGGAAGGCTTACGGTCTCGTACCCACTCTCTGACCCCTGTCGGCAATTTGTCGAAACAATGTTCCAATAAAAACATCTGCAGCACCTCTTCTCCCGACACCGCCTGGCATCCTGCCATCCAGTGGGCGGCTGTGCGATGTACCTTGCAGGCCCATTCCACGTACGAGTCCCCAGTTGTTTTTGCAGTGTCCCGGAACCTCCTCCGGTATGCCTCGGGTGTAACGGCATACCGGGCGAGTAAAGCTTCCCTGACGGTAACATAATCCCCGATCTCCTCATCCGGAATAGCCCGAAAAGCGTCGTTGGCCCGGCCGGATAACTTGCCGGACAGTATAGCAACCCAGTCTGCCGGGGGTACCTTGTGTAGGGCACATTGCCGCTCAAAATCCGCAAGGTACCCGTCAATCTCTCCTTCGGTCTCACTGAAGGCTTTGAAGGCCGCAAATGGCACTTTCTGTTTGTCCCCCGGGTTTGCTGTGACTGGGGCCGCTGCAGTACCGTTTTGGCGTAGCAGGCTGGCCTCCACAGCGGCTTGAACCTGGGTGACGATCTCCGCGGAGGGGTTGGGGCCATAATGGGCCAGCCGAATTCTTACCGCCCGGTCAAATCTTGCCTCCTCGGGGGTTCTGTCGTCTGGGCTGGGGCCATTGGTTCCCCCTGCCGCTGGTACTCCATCCATTTCCAGCAATAAAGCAATAATGTCCCTCTTCTTGAGGTTACTGGCCTGTCCGCCCCTTTGTTCCAATAAGTCTTTTAAGGTAGCTCTCCTCAGGTTTTGGTATTGTAGTTCCATTTATTCTTGGTCGTAGCGGTTTCTTTGGGCGTTGAAGATCATCCCGTCGCTTGCCACCAGTTGTTACGGTACCACCTTCCGAGCTCCAGACACAGTCGTTAGTCACTTGTATTCCCGGTTCCCCCAATAACGAGACCAAGCTCCATTATGAGGGTAAAACATGAACTGAGGACTGGATCAGCCAGCCTGCCTTTTATTTGCATTTCACACACACAGGCCACACCCAAGGGGAGGCATAAAATAACCACTGGCATCGATGGTACATCCCACACATTCCCTCCCCTTGGTGTGACACATAATCCTATTATACATACAGTTTGAAATATACTTTTATACAACTTTCATAACTTCAAATCCATCCATCATATTCACAGAAGAGGCACATATTCAGATTCAGCATACTTAAAACATAAACATTCTCAAAAATCACATCAATCCCTTCAGTGAATAAAAAGTTACGCGAAAGTCCGTTTATGACCGACCGCAGGTACCTTTTCTTGCCCAAAATAGTTCCCTGGATTCGGGCTGTGCGGTCGGTCACTTGCTGGCCTAAAAATGGCTAAGTCCCGTTCGAGGTGGGTCGGTACTTCGACTTTCGTTGAACTGTCGAAGTATCGTCGATAGTACGGGTCGGCGGGTTCGAAGTTAAAATGGCCGCCGCCACGTGGTCCTTTGTCCGATGTCGGCCACCTCGAGGACTTTGGTAGCTTGGGCGCTTCATTAGTTTCCGCTGTACTTGAAATGTCATTTGTACCAAGTCACAACCCTTCGCATAATCTCTCAGGGACCATAAGTACTGGGCAAATCAGACGAACCCAATAGGTTTAGTCCAGACGGATGGGTCTGTCACAGCCACCTTTCAGCGGATGGTAGATCGGCTACTGGACGGTTTTCAGGAGTATGCCTGTGCTTATCTAGATGATATAGCCATCTTTAGCCAGACCTGGGAAGACCACCTACACCACATAGGGGCGATCCTAGATCGCATTGGGGAGGCTGGGTTAACACTAAAACCTAGCAAGTGCCACATAGGTATGGCCGAGGTACAGTATCTGGGCCACCGTGTAGGATGTGGGCAGCAGAGGCCTGAGCCAGCCAAGATTGAGGCCGTAGCAAAGTGGCCTACCCCCAGGACTAAGACCCAGGTGCTGGCGTTCCTAGGGACGGCCGGCTATTACAGGAAGTTTGTCCCCGACTATAGCACCCTGGCCAAACCCCTAACGGACCTGACCAAAAAGAACCTTCCCCGACTGGTTGTCTGGGCCCCAGAGTGTGAGCAGGCATTCCAACAACTCAAAACAGCTCTCACCAATGCTCCTGTGTTAACTGCTCCTGATCCAACTAAAAGATTTCTTGTTCACACAGACGCTTCCATGTTTGGATTGGGGGCAGTACTGAGCCAAGTGGGAGCCGATGGCGGAGAACACCCCGTAGCCTATCTAAGCCGCAAGCTACTACCCCGGGAAGTGAGCTACGCCGCCATCGAGAAAGAATGCCTGGCCGTGGTGTGGGCCCTTAAAAAGTTGCAGCCATATCTGTACGGACAACCTTTTTCCTTACTCACAGATCACAACCCGTTAGTGTGGCTAAACCGTGTGTCTGGAGACAATGCCCGGCTGCTGCGCTGGAGTTTGGCGCTGCAGCCCTTTGACTTTACTATCCATTACCGGCCAGGAAAACAAAACGGTAACGCTGACGGGTTATCTAGACAGACTGAACTCGAGAAGTGATCTGTGAGTACTCTCCCGGACATCCCCAAGCCGATCCGTTGGGATCAGACTGTGTATGCCGGCTTGGTTCTGGGGGAGCATTGTGGCAAACCTAGCCACTTCTGAACTATATTTATTGCAGGTTGTCCGTAGGCTGAATGTATAACGTGTTCCGTTGACTGTATGTGTATTGTACTGTGACCGTTCGCATGCTGACAGCCGTATGCCGCCAGCATACAAAGCATTCGTACGACGAAACACGGCTATCCTGGCCGTTCGCCGTACGAATGTGGACTCCCCAGGTGGACCACACATTCCCAGGTCGTGTGGCACCAATTAACCGATTGCAACATTGTTGCAATCGGTAATTAAGGGCTCTCCTAGGTGGCCGTCGATCCACTACCGACCATGCGGCGGTCGGCCATCTTGGATCCTTTGTCTCTGCAGCGGTGTTCGGTCGTCGAGAGCCTGGAACTGAAAACGGCTACTCAGTGATCCGAACACCGCTGGACTTCCAGAGCGTTCGGGAGTACCGCGTTCGGTACATTATGTGTCCCGTACTTATTCGGTACTTTTAAACTCACCTTGATGTTTAAATGTATTATGTGCGGCGTTCGGTCAATTCAGCTGGGATCGGAGCGGTATTCTCACAAAGTGTGCGCCCCGACCCCAGCTATCTACCGAACGTTCGGTTATTCTAAAGTGCCGAATATTACGGGAATTATGTATTTTAATGTCAATTGTCGGTTTTGCTGCACGAGGAGATAATCCACTTAATCGTCCATTTTGGTGGGAGTATCCTCCTCGTGCAGCGATGCCTGTTGGGAAAGTCACAATGCATGTTGGGAGAAATCCCCTGGAATATCTGTATGGAAACCCCTTGCATGGGGAACTGCATAAATACGCTGCTTGTGAATAAACCGAGTTAGTTGACTCCCAAACTGTGTTTCGTCCGGTTATTGGGAGGATTGGGGACATTGCCTTGCTTTCTACTCTGACTGTGGATTTCCTGAAGATACCAACGGATATCGTGGAATAATATACTGCATTCCGTTACACACAGCAATATTACTCCCAGTAATGTGTCTGAGTGTATAACAGAGCTCCATAGCAATAATACTCCCAGTAATGTGTCTGAGTGTATAACAGAGCTCCACAGCAATAATGCTCCCAGTAATGTGTCTGAGTGTATAACAGAGCTCCACAGCAATAATGCTCCCAGTAATGTGTCTGAGTGTATAACAGAGCTCGCCAGCAATAATACTCCCAATAATGTGACTGAGTGTATAACAGAGCTCCATAGCAATAATACTCCCAGTAATGTGTCTGAGTGTATAACAGAGCACCACAGCAATAATACTCCCAGTAATGTGTGTGAGTGTATCACAGAGCTCCACAGCAATAATACTCCCAGTAATGTGTCTGAGTGTATAACAGAGCTCCACAGCAATAATACTGCCAGTAATGTGTCTGAGTGTATAACAGAGCTCCATAGCAATAATACTCCCAGTAATGTGTCTGAGTGTATAACAGAGCTCCACAGCAATAATGCTCCCAGTAATGTGTCTGAGTGTATAACAGAGCTCGCCAGCAATAATACTCCCAATAATGTGACTGAGTGTATAACAGAGCTCCACAGCAATAATACTCCCAGTAATGTGTCTGAATGTATAACAGAGCTCCACAGTATTAATACTCCCAGTAATGTGTCTTAGTGTATAACAGAGCTCCACAGCAATAATACTCCCAGTAATGTGTCTGAGTGTATAACAGAGCTCCACAGCAATAATACTCCCAGTAATGTGTCCGAGTGTATAACGGAGCTCCACAGCAATAATACTCCCAGTAATGTGTCTGAGTGTATAATAGAGCTCCACAGCAATCATACTCCCAGTAATGTGTCTGAGTGTATAACAGAGCTCCATTGCAATAATACTCCCAGTAATGTGTGTGAGTGTATCACAGAGCTCCACAGCAATAATACTCCCAGTAATGTGTCTGAGTGTATAACAGAGCTCCACAGCAATTATACTCCCAGTAATGTGTCTGAGTGTATAACAGAGCTCCACAGTAATACTACTCCCAGTAATGTGTCTGAGTGTATAACAGAGCTCCACAGTAATAATACTCCCAGTAATGTGTCTGAGTGTATAACAGAGCTCCACAGCAATAATGCTCCCAGTAATGTGTCTGAGTGTATAACACAGCTCCACCACAATAATACTCCCAGTAATGTGACTGAGTGTATAACAGAGCTCCACAGCAATATTACTCCCAGTAATGTGTCTGAGTGTATAACAGAGCTCCACAGCAATAATGCTCCCAGTAATGTGTCTGAGTGTATAACACAGCTCCACCACAATAATACTCCCAGTAATGTGACTGAGTGTATAACAGAGCTCCACAGCAATAATACTCCCAGTAATGTGTCTGAGTGTATAACAGAGCCCCACAGTAATAATACTCCCAGTAATGTGTCTGAGTGTATAACAGAGCACCACAGCAATAATACTCCCAGTAATGTGTCTGAGTGTATAACAGAGCTCCACAGCAATATTACTCCTGTGGTGGAATCTCGGTAAAAAATAAATTTAGTAGGCCGAGATTACCACGTGGCATGTGTACGTGCATATGCTGACGTATCGATCAGTTAGTTGCACGTGGCAAGATACGATCAGTAGTGTACGGAGCATGTGAAAGAATACAGGATGTAGTATTCCCCTCCTCCATTGTGCTGGACAAGCCATGCGGTCAAGCAGGAAGTTAATTCTTATTTGTATTGATTGGTCAAGAGAATGTGCGGGTGGAGCTTAATATGGGAGGAGTTATGTGCCTATATAAGGAGCCTGCACTATTGTCCGGGGCTCAGAACTTGTTGTATTTTGGTGACATTAGTCCCTCTGAGTCCCGATCGGTGAACCGAATAAAGAATCTCTTCCTTCCTGAAGAAACCTGTGTCCATCTCTCTGTGCTTGGCTTCCGTCAGTTTCTCCGGTATCATTTGGTGCATTGGCCGGGAAGCTCATCGTTCAACGGTAGCTGAGAAGCAGAGGCGTGAGACGGTCTATCTTTGCCCACGTTCTCTACGGCTGCACCCCTGAACTTCTGCGTGGACCTCCCTTCGTCTCGGCGCCACTGGTCTGTTGTCCAGGAGATCATCGGCCTCTACGTAAGAAGTGCTGGGGTGTCCCCGTCGATGAGTGTGAACTCAGGTTCAGGAACGAGGAGGTAAGACGACCGCTGTTTTAGACAGCGGACCCACTAGGGGTATACCGATTGTGCGGTAGGCTCATAAGGGGTTTAAATCTGTGTATGGAATCTGCCCCCTCTGTCGGAGGGAAGGAGCGAAGGCGCACCGCTCAATCGAACGCTCTTTAGTAAGACCGTTTGATTTGGTTTGGAGTCAGGCGGGGTTCTGGTGTAAATAGCCCTAGCCGGACACCAGTGTCTTGTCTAGACTAGCGTTCTAGGGTGTACAATTCGTTCGCTAGGTCGGAGGGACCGGGAGACTAAGCAGACTCTGATGTACGTTATCGTTTGCTAGATCTCAACCTATCTTGGCTAAGTGGGAAGGCGTGTAAATTTGGAACCCACTAGACTATTGATAGAGTAGAAAGACTAAAAGGGTTCTGTTGTAAATTCCGCCCTCTAGTTCGCTATATGTGGTGCTTGGGCAGTGTGGCTAACCAAAACGGATGTAGATAGTTTTAGGTAGTCCATCAAGGTACTGGCCAATAGTTTAGTTGGGATTGTATATGTGTTAAAGATTGTTAGTAAAGTGTATATCTTGTTAGATAGCGCGAGCTCAGCCGTCTAGCGAGAGTGTTAATAGTGTGTTGCTGTATTATAGTGTACGGTACCATAACCCTGTATATTTACTGACATTGTATATAAGTACTAATCATTGTCGTCTATTGCATGTTTAACACCATAACCACTAATAATTGTATTGTGACCTTAAATTGTGCTTTGACCTATGCTAACCGTACTGTAACTACTATTTGTAAAAGACGATGTTACTGGAGTGTGTTATAGACGGGTAATTCATATATAGAGAATTATAGCGTGGGTGACTGTATAGTTTCGCCAAAGGGCATAATATTGATTATTTAGTGACTGGTGTAACAGCTGTGTGTGTACGGGAATTCCCTGAGTGTTTATTGTGTTATTGTGTACGTTTCACTTGGTAGCTGTACCACGTGGTGCTGTTGCCGGAAGAAACGGGTGTGACTGTTGAATAGAACGTGTGCATAGTATTCGTTGTCAACGACGCTCCATTGATAAGTATGGGCGCGTCGGAGTCGACGATTTTGGATCCCTTAGGTTGTATGGTAAAGAATTTTAAAAAGGGATTTACAACATGTGATTTTGGGGTTAAAATGTCCCCTGTACGTTTGGTCACTTTGTGCACTAGGGAGTGGCCTACTTTGGTTGCGGCATGGCCGCCACGTGGCCGTTTGGATCCAACTCTGGTACAACGTGTACACGTGGCTGTGTCAGGTAGGCCTGAACTTTACGGACAGTTTCCATATATTGATTGTTGGAGACAGGCCGTAAACGACTCGCCAAGATGGATTCGGATATGCCACGAGGAGCAATGTCGCCTCATGGTGGCCAGGACTTGTTTGTCCACTAGGACTATGGTTAGGCCCATTTTGGACACGCCCCCTGAGTCCGAGATCCCTTTGCCGCCCCTTACTTCCCTGTAGAAGGAAGTGATACGAGTACAGGAAGTTCTACACCCCTTCCCCCATTGCCCCCATCCGCTTCCGCTTCCTCCTCCAGTGCAGAATCCACCCCCCGTCGTACTAAACCTCCCCTTCCGGAACCAACCCCGTTAGATCCCATTATCCTGATTTGGCGCCACTTCAAACTTCCGGTCAAGCTTCTTCTAGCTCGGCTCGAAATATTCTATTCACCGACCTTCCCCAAAATCAAGATTCCACATCCTCATGTCTTACCACCCCCCGACCGGAACCTCTAACCGACGCCCCTCCACGTAGCCCTATACTAACCCGACAACTGACCGGTACCCAACGACCCAAACATTACCAGATGCCTCTTCGTCTGAATCCTGGGTCAGCCTATCTCGATGCCTCAGGTCAAATGGTATATGCTGACCCAGTCTTCGTATATGTCCCGTTCACGACTACCGATCTCTTGAATTGGAAGACCCACAATTCCTCGTACACTGAGAAACCACAAGCTATGACCGATCTGTTCACCTCGATAGTTCAGACACATAATCCGACATGGGCTGATTGCCAGCAGTTATTAATGACATTGTTCAATAATGAGGAAAGGACTAGGATTAACCAAGCGGCCATTAAAGCGCTAGAGGATGAAGCCCGTGCTTTAAATCAAGCCAATCCAGCAGCATGGGCCGCAACACATTATCCTAATACCGATCCCGACTGGAATGTTAATGGCGCAGATATGGTTCAACTAAAAGCCTATAGAGACGCTATAATTGCTGGCATGAAAGCCGGAGGGAAGAAAGCCATTAATATGTCGAAGACAGTTGAGGTGATTCAGGAAAGTGATGAAGCGCCCAGTGTCTTTTATGACCGATTATTGGAGGCATACCGCTTGTATACCCCCTTTAATCCGGAAGACGCTGATAATTCCCGAATGGTAAACTCCGCCTTTGTCAGCCAAGCTTACGGAGATATTAAGCGCAAGCTACAAAAGTTAGAAGGGTTTGCAGGTATGTCTATCACCCAACTAATGGAGGTAGCGAATAAGGTGTATATGAATAGGGAGTCAGAAAGTAAGAAAGAGGAAGAGCGCAAGATGCGTAAAAAGGCTGATATGCTAGCGGTAGCGATCGCAGGCGTAGATAGACGGGCCCAGATAGAGGCGACAGTAGGTGGAATAGGGAGCCCTTGAGTAGGAATCAGTGCGCGTATTGCAGAGAAGAAGGGCATTGGAGAAGCGAGTGTCCGCAAAGAGAGCAGTACGAGAGAGACCCACCCAGGGCAGGTTATGGAAACTTTAGAGGCAGAGCGAGAGGTAGAGGAGGCCCCGGAGGAAGTAATGGTAATAGAGGAAGTAATGGAAACAGAGGAAGTGTAAGAGAAGACAGGTACTATCCAGCAGCGCAAAGGTCCCGCGATAGAGAAGGTAGGGACTTCGTAGGATTGGCTGACACGGTCATGGAGGACTATTGATACCGACCGGGCTCCATCCCCCTTGGTCGAGCGGAGCCTATGGTCGATGTATCAATAGGGGGAAAAAGGAGTGCGTTCATGATCGACACTGGTGCTGAACATTCGGTGGTGACTAACCTAGTTGCTCCTCCATCTGGAAGAACTATTACTGTAATATGAGCAACTGGAAGAAGTGCTGCAAAACCGGTTCTTAAAAGTCGACTCTGTACATTGGGAGGCCACGTAGTAAAACATCAATTCCTTTACATGCCTGAATGTCCAGTCCAATTGCTGGGACGTGATATGCTATCCAAATTACAAGCGCAGATTACGTTCCTACCAAACGGAACAACATCCTTAAAGTTTAATGGACCTTCAGGTATTATGACATTATCCGTACCAAAGGAAGAAGAGTGGCGACTTTATACAGCGTTGACTAGCCAAAACCCTAGGAGTGATGAATCCTTATTCAACATACCAGGAGTTTGGGCAGAGAACAACCCACCAGGACTGGCCCGCAATATTCCACCTATTAAAATCGAACTAAAACTTGGGGTTTATCCAGTGAGCCTAAGACAATATCACATCCCGCAGAAGGCTAAGAAGAACATTCAATCTTATCTGGATAAGTTCATACGGTATGGTATCCTAAAATTCTGTACTTCCCCCTGGAACACCCCATTGCTGCCTGTTCAAAAGCCCGGTACAGATGAGTATCGCCCTGTGCAGGACTTGAGAGCAGTCAATGATGCGGTTGTTAGCATACATCCAGTTGTACCCAATCCATATAACCTGCTTGCTTTAATTCCGGGCGGGGCAACCTATTTTACAGTTTTAGACCTCAAAGATGCCTTCTTTTGCCTCCGAATTGCCGCAGAAAGCCAATGTATCTTCGCTTTCCAATGGGAAAACGCTGTGACGGGCTCAAAACGCCAAATGACCTGGACAAGACTGCCCCAAGGGTTTATTCACCTACCCTATTTGGTTCAGCTCTAAGTCAAGATCTACTTGATTTCGAGTCCATCCCAGGAGAGTGTGTATTGTTACAATATGTAGACGACTTGTTGATAGCAGCAGTTACGAAGGAAATATGTCAGCAAGCAACGTACGATCTACTACACATTTTCTGGAAGGCAGGATACAAGGTGTCTAGAAAGAAGGCTCAGTTGTGTTTGCCAACTGTCAAATATCTGGGATTCCATATCTGAAGGTCAAAGAATTATGGGGCCAGAGAGAAAAGAAGCTGTGTGCCAAATACCGATACCCAAGAATAGAAGACAAGTGCGAGAATTCCTGGGGGCAGCAGGCTTCTGTAGGATATGGATTCCCAGCTACGCGATACTGGCAAAACCTCTGTACGCAGCTATCAAAGGTACAGAGCACGACCCCTTCTTATGGACTCAAGAACAGCAAACGGCATTTGAAGATGTGAAGAAGGCTTTGATGAGCGCCCCAGTATTAGGTCTACCTGATCATACACGACCATTCTACCTGTATGTACATGAGCAAAGAAGAATGGCTGTGGGAGTATTGACACAGTACTTGGGATCATGGCAAAGACCTGTTGCCTACATGTCTAAGCAACTGGATGCAGTGGCCAGCGGACTTCCACCTTGTCTAAGAGCCGTAGCTGCAGCCGCCCTGCTAGTAGCTGAAGCCGATAAACTCACTCTGGGTCAAGAACTTTATGTACGAGTTCCACATGCAGTACAGACGTTGTTGGATTACAAAGGAAATCATTGGTTTAGTAAAAGCAATGTTGTGTGAAAACCCAAGAGTGCATTTAGAGACTGTTAATACCTTAAATCCAGCTACCCTTTTGCCACAACCTACTGAAAGTCAACATGATTGTTTGGAAGTGATGGATGAAGTATTTTCAAGTAGACCAGATCTTCGTGATTTTCCCATCCAGAACCCTGATGTTCAATATTACACCGACGGCAGTAGTTATGTGAAAGAAGGGATCCGCTATGCAGGATATGCAGTAACAACGATAGACAAGGTGATAGAAGCTCGGCCACTGGCAAAAGGAACATCAGCACAAAAAGCAGAATTGATAGCACTGACACAAGCGTTACAATTGGCTGAAGGTTTAAGAGTGAACATCTACACCGACTCCAAGTATGCGTTTTTAACCACTCATGCCCACGGAGCTTTGTATAAAGAAAGAGGACTATTGAATTCAGAAGGCAAAGAAATTAAGTACGCAGCTGAAATCCTACAACTATTGGAAGCAGTGTGGGAGCCGAAAGAAGTCGGTATTATACATTGTCGAGCGCATCTGAGAGGAGATGGTGATGTAACCAAAGGAAATCGGATGGCAGATAGTGCAGCTAAGCGTGCCGCTGAATCAGGAAGACAGGAATATGTGGAGCATATAGCTGCTCTTATACCAACTCCACTGTCTCAATGGACTCCAGTTTATACAGCTCAAGAAGAGGAGTGGTTAAAGACTGAACTTGGAAAGTATTTGGAGAACAAATGGTATCAGTTAGAAGATGGAAGAATAGTCATTCCAGCATCACTAGCAGTAGAAATTGTCCAAAACTATCACAACGGGACACACTCTGGGAGAGATAGTACAGAAGAATCTCTCAGAAAACATTTCTACATACCAAGATTGTCTAACTTGACTCAGGCCATTGTACGAAGATGCGTAACGTGTGCTAAAAATAATGCAAGGCAAGGACCAGTAAAGCCACCAGGAGTCCAGTTTATGAGGGGACTCCCCATGTCCGATCTACAAATTAACTATACAGTAATGCCTAAATCTGGTGGACATCGTTACCTACTGGTAGTTGTGTGCACCTATTCAGGCTGGGTAGAAGCATGTCCTACTCGTACAGAGAAAGCAGGAGAAGTTGTGAGATTCCTGGGTTAAACCAGCAGCAGTCGATTCTTGGCAAGCTACAGCAGATCCAGAGAATCCCTGCAAGATCCGGTTAACGCGCACGACTCAGTCGGAGTGACGAGGAACCTTGTGGATTACAAATTTTATTGTTTCAGAGATTGGTAAGTGAGTGAGAAGGCCATAATAAAGCCTGTCCGCTCACCGACGTGTAGTGTATAAGTCAGGAAAAGTCTCGAAGGGACCCCTGTGAAGACGAGCAGAACTCCATTCCCTGCAGCCCTTACATCCTGGAAGCTGAGGTGCCTTCGCACGGACGAAGACTGAGGATGACGACGAAAGATGTGTTTCTAATAATGTTTTTATATGTGTATTTTTATATTCAGGAAGGTAGAGGTACCAACACTTCTAGCTGTGAGGTATGCATTAAGACTACAAGAACAGGTAACCATATTTCCCAGACCCTAATTTGGCATTCGCAATACGAGTGTAAAGGAGATGTATCAAGATGTAGATACTTAAATATAGAATATAGTGTGTGCCATTTAGGAGTAGGAGAACCTAAGTGCTTCAGTCCAGAGTATCAACCCCGTACAATTTGGTTGACTCTCAGGAATGGAGATCCTCAGGGGACCCTAATTAACAAAACGGTATTAGAATCCGTATATTCTTCAGGTGTTCTGCTATTTGATGCGTGTAAGGCGATATCAAGTGGTAGGAAGCCGTGGAATGTATGTGGGGATCTTAGATGGGAGAGGACGTATGGGTCTAACGATAAATATATTTGTCCCAGTAGTAAAAATAAGTATGTGAGTCCTAGATGCCCAAATAGAGATTATAACTTTTGCCCATATTGGTCTTGTGTGGGGTGGGCAACTTGGGGACAGACAGCAGACAAGGACATGATTGTGACTAAGTTGCCTACCAATCCATACTGTAAGTCTATGGAATGCAATCCAGTCCATATACTAATAAATAACCCCGACAAGTTCTTAGATAAATATGGTAATTTATTTGGGTTTCAAATATATGGGACGGGTTTAGACCCTGGGACAGTATTGTTTATAGGGATAGAGACTGATACGGTAACCTCCCAAACTCATCAGGTATACCATTCCTTCTATGAAGAAATGAGTAGAAACATAGAAACATAGAATGTGACGGCAGATAAGAACCATTCGGCCCATCTAGTCTGCCCAGTTTTCTAAATACTTTCATTAGTCCCTGGCATTATCTTATAATTAGGATAGCCTTATGCCTATCCCACGCATGCTTAAACTCCTTTACTGTGTTAACCTCTACCACTTCAGCTGGAAGGCTATTCCATGCATCCACTACCCTCTCAGTAAAGTAATACTTCCTGATATTATGTTTAAACCTTTGTCCTTCTAATTTTAGACTATGTCCTCTGGTTGTGGTAGTTTTTCTTCTTTTAAATATAGTCTCCTCCTTTACTGTGTTGATTCCCTTTATGTATTTAAATGTTTCTATCATATCCCCCCGTCTCGTCTTTCCTCCAAGCTATACATGTTAAGATCCTTTAACCTTTCCTGGTAAGTTTTATCCTGCAATCCATGAACAAGTTTAGTAGCCCTTCTTTGAACTCTCTCTAAGGTATCAATATCCTTCTGAAGATATGGTCTCCAGTACTGTGTACAGTACTCCAAGTGAGGTCTCACCAGTGTTCTGTACAATGGCATGAGCACTTCCCTCTTTCTACTGCTAATACCTCTCCCTATACAACCAAGCATTCTGCTAGCATTTCCTGCTGCTCTATTACATTGTCTGCCTACCTTTAAGTCCTCAGAAATAATCACCCCTAAATCCCTTTCCTCAGATGTTGAGGTTAGGACTCTATCAAATATTCTGTACTCTGCCCTTGGGTTTTTACGTCCAAGATGCATTATCTTGCACTTATCCACATTAAATGTCAGTTGCCACAAGTCTGACCATTTTTCTAGTTTACCTAAATCATTTGCCATTTGGCTTATCCCTCCTGGAACATCAACCCTGTTACATATCTTAGTATCATCCGCAAAAAGACACACCTTACCATCAAGACCTTCTGCAATATCACTAATAAAAATATTAAAGAGAATGGATCCAAGTACAGATCCCTGAGGTACCCCACTGGTGACAAGCCCAAGCTTCGAATATACTCCATTGACTACAACCCTCTGTTGCCTGTCACTCAGCCACTGCCTTACCCATTCAACAATATTGGAATCCAAACTCAAAGATTGCAGTTTATTGATAAGCCTTCTATATGCAACAGTGTCAAAAGCCTTACTGAAATCTAGGTAAGCAATGTCTACTGCACCACCCTTATCTATAATTTTAGTTACCCAATCAAAAAAATCAATAAGATTAGTTTGGCATGATCTCCCTGAAGTAAACCCATGTTGTCTCTGATCTTGAAATCCATGTGTTTTTAGATGTTCAACAATCCTATCCTTTAACATGGTTTCCATCACTTTCCCCACTACTGAAGTAAGGCTTACTGGCCTATAGTTGCCCGACTCCTCCCTATTACCTTTAGTATAGATAATAAGATCCCCCATAATGCTAAAAACCTGTTCATTGATTTAGCTGAAAGTATTGCCGGTAGTCTTAATGTTACCAACTGCTATGTGTGTGGAGGTACTAACATGGGAGACAGGCCCGGACTGGCCATCGGGCAAACCGGGCAAATGCCCGGTGGGCCGCGATGGCCACGGGCCGAGGCCAGGGAGATCTACCTGGTCTATGCAGGGCCGGCGCTATCCGAGCGCCGGCCCCGCTGTGTTCCATGAAGGGCCGGTGGGGAGATCAAGGATCTCCCTCACCGGCCCACATGCTGTCAAATGCGGCCGCCGGCGGGGAGAGAGGGAGGGAGCCAGCCAGTCTGGAGAAAGGACCCGGCGGAGCTCTAACTTGCAGCTCCGCCGGGTTTCTATCGCGAGATCCGGGCCGTTGCCATGGCAACCGGCCGGGTCTCGCGAGAGTGAACTCTAGCCCCAAGGGTGTCCCAAAGGGCTAGAGTTCACTTACCACGAGGACCACCAGGGATGGATGTCAGCAGCCCCCCCCCCCCTTTCCAGGCTACGGGTAAGAAGGGAACGGGGGGGAGGGATGGGTATAATCAATTTATTTTTATAATAAAACTTTTAAAAAAAAAGACATCAATATTGGCATTTACCTGCCTCCCCCAACACAGCACCCTAACACACATCACCCTCATACAGCACCCTAACACACATCAGCCATATACATCACCCTAACACACATCACCCTCATACAGCACCCTAACACACATCACCCTCATACAGCACCCTAACACACATCACCCTCATACAGCACCCTAACACACATCACCCTCATACAGCACCCTAACACACATCACCCTCATACAGCACCTTAACACACATCACCCTCATACAGCACCCTAACACACATCACCCTCATACATCACCTTAACACACATCACCCTCATACATCACCTTAACACACATCACCCTCATACATCACCTTAACACACATCATCCTCATGCAGCACCCTAACACACATCACCCTCATACAGCACCCTAACACACATCACCCTAACACACACAGTGCCCTAACACATCACCCTAACACACACAGCGCCCTAACACACAGCACCCTAACACAGCACGCTAATGCACACACCACCCTAACACACACAGCGCCCCAACACACAGCACCCTCACTCACACACACAGAACCTTCACACAGCATCCTAACACACACAGCACACACACACACACATCACCCTCACACAGCATCCTAACACACACAGCACACACACACACTGCACACCTCACACACACAAAGCAGCCCCAAACACGCTGCACCAAGCACACACACAAAGCAGCTCCCAAACACACTGCACCACGCACACACACACACAATACTACACACCAAACATATATGTATATATACTACAGAACCCCTCTGTAACGGAGCTCCGTGTACTCCGACCGAGTACCCTCCGTTGATGGATGCTCCTAGCGCTCTCAGAGGACTCCAAGCACTGCAGACGACACCACAACCACCGCAGGCTCCACAACCGCCGTAGCTTAACTGGAGCCGCGCCGTCTTCCTTCCACCCTGGATCGGCTTCTGTCCTCCAGGACCGTGTGGGGAAGACCTCTCCTCCAGGAGAGCGTAACAGGAACAAGCTCTTAAAAGAGCTAAGTGATTAAGAGCTCAGGGGAATATGCAGCGCATAGCAATCCCCAGTGTGATATAGCAGTTCCCTCCAATAACGAGACACGGCTACGTATTGAGGGTCAGAAGAGGTCTGGAACACCCAGCCTGGCTTTTATTGAGGTTACATGCAAATAGGACACTCCCAGGGGGAGGCATAAAATCACCAATCACACATCTGGTGCAGCCCACACATTCCCTCCCCTCAGATAAACAGTTAAACCAATTAAAATGTCCACATTTTTCCACCAGTTCTGGATGTACCCCAAAAACAGGGGGTACAGCTTTAAATCCGGTAGCGCTGGATAGCTCTCCTTCAGGGGGACAATATATCCAAAAATCACCCCATTCGGATGTACAGTTCGGGAGATACAACGTTCCAAAGTTTTGACCGACCGCACAGACCAACTAGCCGAAATTAGTTCCATGAGTTTTGGCCTTGCGGTCGGTCTCCGTTCGCACGGTAAAAAGGTATGATACTCTGGCCATCCATGCGAATCGCGGGGTTCGCTGGAATCCCCATAGATGATTGCATATAACTACCGAACGAGGGGACGTTCGGTAGTTTCCGTACGAACTTATGGAGGTCTGGAGGATTCAGCGGTGTTCGCCTGTTTGCGTATCCGTTTTCAGTTCCATGCGGTTACAGGCAAACACCGCTGTTCGCACACAAGATGGCCGCGAACACGTGGAAAGTCCCGAAATGGCGGCCACCTATTCAGAGCACAAAGAATTCGCATGAAATCATGCGAACGGCTGTATTCTCCAGTAATGGCATTCTCATGCACTATATTCGCCTAAATCCCCTGGCTGTTAGGTTATATTAGCAGTCCAAACCTACAGCATAGATAAAGGGAAAAAGACAGTCTAATACAAGTCCATATGCCGGAATACAGGGTTTGCAGTGCAATATAGTCCAGGACCATAGTCGCAGGGGAGGAGGCGGGCAAGCAGGCCTCTCCAGGACAAAGTGGCGAAGGGCACTTCGTCACACATCTCCCCTTTGGGGGGAAGACTAACCAGGCACCTGACCTTCTGTCGGTCAGTGCCTCCGTTAGTCGATCCACCAACCCACAATAAACAGATGTCCGAGTGGCCCCCCCACAACATCAAAGTACAGGAACAGCCTACCCCCAACACACAGTTACTGCACCTGGGTATTTGGCTGTGGTAATGAGGCCACATGCTGAGGGTACTTGAAGGGCAGAGGCCAACTGCACTCTGCCCAGATGCCAGCTCTTCTGCTGGGGTAGCCTGCAGGACATCAGGCTCTGGATCAGGGACAAAGGTAGGGCAGAGGCCGACTGCGCTCTGTCCAGCTGCCAGCTCTTCCGCTGGGGTAGCCTGCAGGACATCAGGCTCTGGACCAGGGACAAAGGTAGGGCAGAGGCCGACTGCGCTCTGTCCAGCTGCCAGCTCTTCCGCTGGGGTACTGAGACCATAGTCCGGCTCAGTAGTCAAGGGAACATGGACGTCAGGAGGGGTTAGCATCGCCTCCGTTAACCCTGGTGCCACGCTAGGAGTTAGCTGGGGAGGGGAATTTGTACTTACCCCCTCCTCTGGGTGTCCCGGTGAGGGTAGTTGGGGATCTGGAAAGGCTGTCCAGCATCCCTGTAGGTCAGGCACAGAGATCACGGTCCCATCTGCGCCGTCTGGAGGATTGGTGTCTCCCCTTGTTGGGGGAAGCTGCCGCTGGGGAGAGGGGGTGCTGTGCTCCTCTCCTGGAAACACAGGCTGCCGCTGGAGAGGGAGACCGCCTGTCTCCACTCCCTTACCATGGTCCTGTTGCTGTAGAGAGGGACCAACTGTCTCTGCTCTCTGTAGGACACACTGCTGCTGGGGGGGAAGAACGGCACCTTCGGCCCCCTGGGGTACACACTGCCGCTGGAGAGGGAGACCGCCTGTCTCCGCTCCCTTACCATGGTCCTGTTGCTGTAGAGAGGGACCAACTGTCTCTGCTCTCTGTAGGACATACTGCTGCTGGGGGGGAAGGACGGCACCTTCGGCCCCCTGGGGTACACACTGCCGCTGGAGAGGGAGACCGCCTGTCTCCACTCCCTTACCATGGCCCTGTTGCTGTAGAGAGGGACCAACTGTCTCTGCTCTCTGTAGGACACACGGCTGCTGGGGGGGAAGGACGGCACCTTCGGCCCCCTGTAACTCACGCTGTTGTTGGGGCGCAGGGACGGAATACTTTGCCCGCACTGCCCGATATTCTGCTTCCATCTGCAGATACTCCGCCAGTTCTCTCCTCATTCTTGGTATCATTTCCTCGGTTAGAAGGGGCCCGTAGATAGCCAACCGCCGCTTCAGCATAGCGTCAAACTGTACGTGACTATACCAATAGTCCAGTTTTGCTGGGTGTTCCCAGGATGCTGTTCCTCGCCCTAGGGAAGCCATCCTGTTGTAGCCAGGGGCGCTGCCCAATGGCTAGCGTTGCCCTCAATTGTAACTCCAAACGTTACCAGTGTCTCTGAGCTGCTTCTCCTCGCACTAGGACGCCATCCCACCGCTGCCACCAATGTAACGGAGCTCCGTGTACTCCGACCGAGTACCCTCCGTTGATGGATGCTCCTAGCGCTCTCAGAGGACTCCAAGCACTGCAGACGACACCACAACCACCGCAGGCTCCACAACCGCCGTAGCTTAACTGGAGCCGCGCCGTCTTCCTTCCACCCTGGATCGGCTTCTGTCCTCCAGGACCGTGTGGGGAAGACCTCTCCTCCAGGAGAGCGTAACAGGAACAAGCTCTTAAAAGAGCTAAGTGATTAAGAGCTCAGGGGAATATGCAGCGCATAGCAATCCCCAGTGTGATATAGCAGTTCCCTCCAATAACGAGACACGGCTACGTATTGAGGGTCAGAAGAGGTCTGGAACACCCAGCCTGGCTTTTATTGAGGTTACATGCAAATAGGACACTCCCAGGGGGAGGCATAAAATCACCAATCACACATCTGGTGCAGCCCACACATTCCCTCCCCTCAGATAAACAGTTAAACCAATTAAAATGTCCACATTTTTCCACCAGTTCTGGATGTACCCCAAAAACAGGGGGTACAGCTTTAAATCCGGTAGCGCTGGATAGCTCTCCTTCAGGGGGACAATATATCCAAAAATCACCCCATTCGGATGTACAGTTCGGGAGATACAACGTTCCAAAGTTTTGACCGACCGCACAGACCAACTAGCCGAAATTAGTTCCATGAGTTTTGGCCTTGCGGTCGGTCTCCGTTCGCACGGTAAAAAGGTATGATACTCTGGCCATCCATGCGAATCGCGGGGTTCGCTGGAATCCCCATAGATGATTGCATATAACTACCGAACGAGGGGACGTTCGGTAGTTTCCGTACGAACTTATGGAGGTCTGGAGGATTCAGCGGTGTTCGCCTGTTTGCGTATCCGTTTTCAGTTCCATGCGGTTACAGGCAAACACCGCTGTTCGCACACAAGATGGCCGCGAACACGTGGAAAGTCCCGAAATGGCGGCCACCTATTCAGAGCACAAAGAATTCGCATGAAATCATGCGAACGGCTGTATTCTCCAGTAATGGCATTCTCATGCACTATATTCGCCTAAATCCCCTGGCTGTTAGGTTATATTAGCAGTCCAAACCTACAGCATAGATAAAGGGAAAAAGACAGTCTAATACAAGTCCATATGCCGGAATACAGGGTTTGCAGTGCAATATAGTCCAGGACCATAGTCGCAGGGGAGGAGGCGGGCAAGCAGGCCTCTCCAGGACAAAGTGGCGAAGGGCACTTCGTCACACCCTCACACACATACTGCACCCCTAAACACATTACATTCCAGACAAACACTAGATTCCTACCCAACTCTACAGATATACACACACTAGATGTCTATATACACTCTGAATCCTCTACACACGCACACACACTCACTAGATCTCCTATACACGCTCCTGAGTCCTTCAAACACACACTAGATCTCCTACACACAGACGCTGCACCACCTACACACACTACATTTTTGACATACACACTCTGGATCCCCCATGCACAAACTAGATTCTATTTAAGCAAACACATAGTGTCTCCATAAATGGGATACAGTGAGTATCCCAATTATGGAAACCACTGAGAAAAGTTTCAAGCAAACACAACGCAAGCATGTTATTAAATTTGCTTGCACTGTGCAGAAAAAATACAGGGCCCTTTTCTCATGCCCTGGAAGAGCATTGAACCAACATGCTCACTGAGATGGGGCGTGCTTGTCATTGGGGATGACAAAACACACCCTATCTGGCCCCGCCCCCTTTTCAGTGGGCCGCTGTGAACCAAAAATGCCCGGGCTGAATTTTTTTCCCAGTCCGGGCCTGATGGGAGACCAATGGCCTTGGGAAGCAAAGGAGGTAATGTCCGGTTCTGAGGCAGTTGACCAATTAATATCTTCACAAGCCGATTATCAGATGAGTGTTAGAGGTAAATCTGAGTGGAGATTAAAGACCTCCATCATAGGTTATGTTTGCATAGCGAGGAAAGGAATGATGTATAATACTTCTGTAGGAGAGTTAACTTGTCTAGGGCAAAAAGCTTATGATGATGATACAAAGAATACAACTTGGTGGTCGTCTTCAAATGTCTCAGAACCATCTAACCCGTTTGCAAGATATGCCAATTTAAAGGACGTATGGTTTGATTTATCCATCACATCTAGTTGGAGAGCCCCAGCAAATTTGTACTGGATCTGTGGTAAGAAAGCCTATTCGGAGTTGCCACAGGACTGGGAAGGGGCATGTGTGTTGGGTATGCTCAAACCATCCTTCTTCTTGTTACCTATCGAAACAGGTGAGACTTTAGGTGTTAAAGTCTATGATGTGAATCATAGGAAGAAAAGGGGACCCATAGAGATAGGCGCCTGGGAAGATGATGAATGGCCTCCCCAGCGTATTATAGATTACTATGGGCCAGCCACGTGGGCAGAGGATGGTACCTTTGGTTATAGAACCCCAATTTATATGCTCAACCGCATTATAAGGTTACAGGCGGTGGTTGAGATTATTACTAATGAGACCTCACAAGAGCTCAATCTTCTAGCGAAGCATAATACCAGAATGAGGACAGCAGTGTACCAAAATAGATTAGCCTTGGATTACCTATTGGCAGTAGAGGGAGGTGTATGTGGGAAGTTTAACCTGAGCAATTGCTGTCTTCAAATAGATGACGAAGGGCAAGCAATAGCTGAGCTTACTAGCCATATGGTTAAACTGGCACATGTGCCTACTCAGGTATGGAAAGGGTACAATCCAAGTAGTTGGTTTGGTAGCTGGTATGAGCAGTTTGGAGGGCTTAAGGCATTGGTAGGTGGAGTCCTACTGATTTTAATGTTGTGTCTACTCCTGCCATGTCTTATACCCTTAGTAGTTAGGTCTGTGCAAAGCCTGATAGCAAATATAGCAGAGAGGAAGGCTGCTGCACAGATAATGGCAATTTATAAATATAAGGCTCTAGATCAGGGAGAACCAATGCAGGAAGATGAGTGTTGAAGATTCACATCATAGACAAGTCTGGTCTGGTTCATGGTAACTTGCGGTGTATGCAAACCAAGGTTAAGTGATGCCTCAAGTAATTGTGAAATATCAAGAGGCATCAAAGGGGGGAATGTGGTGGAATCTCGGTAAAAAATAAATTTAGTAGGCCGAGATTACCACGTGGCATGTGTACGTGCATATGCTGACGTATCGATCAGTTAGTTGCACGTGGCAAGATACGATCAGTAGTGTACGGAGCATGTGCAAGAATACAGGATGTAGTATTCCCCTCCTCCATTGTGCTGGACAAGCCATGCGGTCAAGCAGGAAGTTAATTCTTATTTGTATTGATTGGTCAAGAGAATGTGCGGGTGGAGCTTAATGTGGGAGGAGTTATGTGCCTATATAAGGAGACTGCACTATTGTCCGGGGCTCAGAACTTGTTGTATTTTGGTGACATTAGTCCCTCTGAGTCCCGATCGGTGAACCGAATAAGGAATCTCTTCCTTCCTGAAGAAACCTGTGTCCATCTCTCTGTGCTTGGCTTCCGTCAGTTTCTCCGGTATCACTCCCAGTAATGTGTCTGAGTGTATAACAGAGCTCCACAGCAATAATGCTCCCAGTAATGTGTCTGAGTGTATAACACAGCTCCACCACAATAATACTCCCAGTAATGTGACTGAATGTATAACAGAGCCCCACAGCAATAATACTCCCAGTAATGTGTCTGAGTGTATAACAGAGCCCCACAGTAATAATACTCCCAGTAATGTGTCTGAGTGTATAACAGAGCACCACAGCAATAATACTCCCAGTAATGTGTCTGAGTGTATAACAGAGCACCACAGCAATAATACTCCCAGTAATGTGTCTGAGTGTATAACAGAGCTCCACAGCAATAATGCTCCCAGTAATGTGTCTGAGTGTATAACACAGCTCCACCACAATAATACTCCCAGTAATGTGACTGGGTGTATAACAGAGCTCCACAGCAATAATACTCCCAGTAATGTGTCTGAGTGTATAACAGAGCTCCACAGTAATAACACTCCCAGTAATGTGTCTGAGTGTATAACACAGCTCCACAGCAATAATACTCCCAGTAATGTGTCTGAGTGTATAACAGAGCTCCACAGCAATAATACTCCCAGTAATGTGACTGAGTGTATAACAGAGTGTGGTGGAATCTCGGTAAAAATAAATTTAGTAGGCCGAGATTACCACGTGGCATGTGTACGTGCATATGCTGACGTATCGATCAGTTGGTTGCACGAGGCAAGATACGATCAGTAGTGTACGGAGCATGTGCAAGAATACAGGATATAGTATACCCCTCCTCCATTGTGCTGGACAGGCCATGCGGTCAAGCAGGAAGTTAATTCTTATTTGTATTGATTGGTCAAGAGAATGTGCGGGTGGAGCTTAATATGGGAGGAGTTATGTGCCTATATAAGGAGCCTGCACTATTGTCCGGGGCTCAGAACTTGCTGTATTTTGGTGACATTAGTCCCTCTGAGTCCCGATCGGTGATCCAATAAAGAATCTCTTCCTTCCTGAAGAAACCTGTGTCCATCTCTCTGTGCTTGGCTTCCGTCAGTTTCTCCGGTATCATTTGGTGCATTGGCCGGGAAGCTCATCGTTCAACGGTAGCTGAGAGGCAGAGGCGTGAGACGGTCTATCTTTGCCCACGTTCTCTACGGCTGCACCCCTGAACTTCTGCGTGGACCTCCCTTCGTCTCGGCGCCACTGGTCCGTTGTCCAGGAGATCATCGGCCTCTACGTAAGAAGTGCTGGGGTGTCCCCGTCGATGAGTGTGAACTCAGGTTCAGGAACGAGGAGGTAAGACAACTGCTGTTTTAGACGGCAGACCCACTAGGGGTATTGGATACCGATTGTGCGGTAGGCCCATAAGGGGTTTGAATTGTGTATGGAATCTGCCCCCTCTGTCGGAGGGAAGGAGCGAAGGCGCACCGCTCAATCGAACGCTCTTTAGTAAGACCGTTTGATTTGGTTTGGAGTCAGGCGGGGTTCTGTGTAGATAGCCCTAGCCGGACACCGGTGTCTTGTCTAGACTAGCGTTCTAGGGTGTATATTTTGTTCGCTAGGTCGGAGGGACCGGGAGACTAAGCGGCGTCTGTGTAAATTCGGTTCGCTAGATCTCAACCTATCTTGGCTAAGTGGGAAGGCGTGTAAATTTGGAACCCACTAGATTTTTGATAGAGTAAATAGACTAAGAGGGTTCTGTGTAAATTCCGCCCTCTAGTTCGCTATATGTGGTGCTTGGGCAGTGTGGCTAACCAAAACGGGTGTATATAGTTTTAGGTAGTCCATTCAAGGTACTGGCCAATAGTTTAGTTGGGATTGTAAATGTGTTAAAGATTGTTCGTAAAGTGTATATCTTGTTAGATAGCGCGAGCTCAGCCGTCTAGCGAGAGTGTTAATAGTGTGTTGCTGTATCATAGTGCACGGTACCATAACCCTGTATATTTACTGACACTGTATATGAGTACTAATCATTGTCGTCTATTGCATGTTTAACACCATAACCACTAATAATTGTATTGTGACCTTAAATTGTGCTTTGACCTATGCTAACCGTACTGTAACCGCTATTTGTAAAAGACGATGTTACTGGGGTGTGTTATAGACGGGTAATTCATATATAGAGAATTATAGCGTGGGTGACTGTATAGTTTCGCCAAAGGGCATAATATTGATTATTTAGTGACTGGTGTAACAGCTGTGTGTGTACGGGAATTCCCTGAGTGTTTATTGTGTTATTGTGTACGTTCAGGGGCGGACTGACACCTCTCAGGGCCCTCGGGCAGTGGGTGATCAAGGGCCCGCCCTCCTGGTCCTGGTCCAAGGTTTTCTGGTTCCCTGCTATTCTTCTACCCCTTCTTTCTGGTGCTTTTACACATATATTATGTGTAGGCTGCCCAGCACACATAATGGATGTGTGAGCCACAAATCCCTGACTCCCACATCCCCGAGTGCCCCCCAAAATGGCCAGATTTACTTTTAAGGGGTTAATCCAACCAAAACCAGTGTTTTAATAAACACTGTTTTTAGATGGAGTAACCCTTGCTGGCGTGCCTCCCCAGCAATTAAAATAAAGCAAATTTAATTACACACTTCCACTAATTTAGCTTTGGACATCACAAGCAGCATCCCCCACATGTACAACCTTAAAACTAGCCACATGTGTTTGGAGTCTACTTGTGGGGTTGCGTGCGTGGGGGATGTGGTTAGTGATGTGTTCCTGTATGTCCAAGTGTTGTGTTAGATTAATCCTTTCTCTTGTTTTACCTATTGTACAGCGCTGCAGAATATGTTGGCGTTTTATAAGAGATTGTAAAAGTTGTGTGTGTGAAGGCTGTGTGCAGTATTGCAATGGTGGGTATGCTGTTTGTGATGTGTATGTGAAGGGAGGCTGCATGTCATTTTGTATGTGTGGGGATGCTGCTTGTGGTGTGTCTATACAGTGAGGCTCCTTGTGGGTTTTTGCGTGTGTGAATGGGGCTATTTGCAGTGCATTATGTGAGTAGAGAGGGCTGGCTGTGTTGCAGTGTGTGTGGGATAGAATCTGTAGTAGGCATCTGGTGGTTACTGGGGCTGTAGTGTGTGCGTGTTTGGATAATAGAGGTTCTACTGTGTATAAGTTGGATAGTGGCTGTAGTGTGTGTGTGTAGGGGGATACATGCTGAAATAGGTGCAGGGAGGCACAGAGGCTGTGGTGGGCACTGTGAGGCGCGGGGACTGAGGTGGGCGCAGGGAGGCACGGGGACTGAAGTGGGGGGTGGGGCTGGACAGAGTTTGAGATGGGACATAGATGTTGTGGTGAGCTCAGGAAGGGACATAGGGGCTGTGGTGGGTACTGAAAGGGATAGGAGCTATGGTAGTTGGAGGTGGCATAAGGGATGTGGTGGGAGCATAGGGGTTTGGGTGGAAACATGGATAGGTAGATCCTGGGGTGAGTGTTGGGAGGAATGGTGGCTGAGGTGAGTGCAGGGGAGGTGAGTGCAGGGGGGGTGAGGTGGGTGCAGGAGCAGCTGTGGTGGATGCAGACGGGGCTGAGGTGGGTGCAGGGGAAGCTGTGGTGTGTGCAGAAGGAGCTGTGGTGGGTGCGGATAGACAAGGGGCTGTTGTGGGCACAGGATGGGACATAGAGGCTGTAGTGGGCACAGGGAGGGACATAGTGGCTGTAGTGGGTACTGGAAGGCATAGGAGCTATGGTAGGTGGAGGTGGCATAGGGGCTGTGGTGGGTACAGGGGTAGGTAGATCCTGGGGTAAGTGCAAGGAGGAATGGTGGCTGAGGTAGGTGCACGGGAACTGAGGCAAGTGCAGGGGGAGCTGTGGTTAGTACAGGGGGGCTGAGGTGGGTGCAGATTGAGCTGTGGTTAGTACAGGGGGGTCGAGGTGGGTACAGGGAGAAAGGGGGCTGAGGTGGGTGCAAGGGGAGATGTGGTGTGTGGAGGAGGAGCTTAGTTGGATATTGGGGCCTGAGGTGGTTACTGGGGGCGGAGGTGGGTACAGGGGGGCTGAGGTAGGAGCAGAGGTGGGTACTGGGGGCTGAGGTGGGAGCAGAAGTGGGTACTGGGGGCTGAGGTGGGTAAAGGAGGTTGAGGTGGGTAATGAGGGGTAGAGGTGGGAGCAGAGATGGGTACTGGGGCTGAGGTGGGAGCAGGGGGGCTGAGGTGGGTACTGGGGGCTGAGGTGGGTACAGGGGGGCTGAGGTGGGAGCAGAGGTTGGTACAGGGGGGCTGATGTGAGTACAGGGGGGCTGATGTGGGTACTAGGGGCTGAGGTGGGTACTGGGGAGCTGAGGTGGGGCTGAGGTGGGTACTGGGGCTGAGGTGGGTACAGGGGGGCTGATGTGGGCACTGAGGTGGGTACAGGGGGGCTGATGTGGGTACAGGGGGGCTGAGGTTGGGCAGAGGTGGGTACAGGGGGCTGATGTGGGCCCTGAGGTGGGAGCAGAGGTGGGTACAGGGGGCTTAGGTGGTAACTGAGGTGGGTACAGGGGGGCCGAGGTGGGTACTGGGGGGCTGAGGTGGGAGCAGAAGTGGATATTGGGGGCTGAGGTGGGTACAGGGGGGCTAAGGTGGGAGCAGAGGTGGATATTGGGGCAGAGGTGGGTACAGGGGGGCTGAGGTGGGTACTGGGGGCTGAGGTGGGAGCAGAGGTGGGTACAGGGGGGCTGAGGTGGGAGCAGAGGTGGGTACTGGGGGCAGAGGTGGGTACTGGGGGGATGATGTGGGTACTGGGGGCTGAGGTGGGTGCAGAGGTGGGTACTGGGGGCTAAGGTGGGTAGAGGGGTGCAGAGGTGGGTAGAGGGGTGCAGAGGTGGGAACAGGGGGGCTGAGGTGGGTACAGGGGGGCTGAGGTGGGTACTGGGGGGGCTGATTTGGGTACTGGGGGGGCTTAGGTGGGTACTGGCGGGGCTGATTTTGGGTACTGTGGGGGCTGATTTTGGGTACTGGGGGGGCTGGTTTGGGTACTGGGGGGGCTGATTTTGGGTACTGGGGGGGCTGATTTGAGTACAGGGGGGGGCTGATTTGAGTACGGGGGGCTGATTTGGGTACAGGGGGGCTGAGGTGGGTACAGGGGGGCTGAGGTGGGTACAGGGGGGCTGATTTGGGTACTGGGGGGGGCTGATGTGGGTACTAGGGGGGGGGGCTGATATGGGTACAGGGAGACAGGGGGGTGCTGACCTGAATTAAAATTATAAGAAGCTTACCTGTGCTGTTTGCCAGGCTGCTCCAGCTACTTATCGTCCAGTGCTCTTCAGGCAGGGCAGGAAGTGATGTCACTTCCTGGCCCCGCCTCTTCCTCCTCACACACAGCACCGCATGGCTGGAGACCTGGCAGCAAGAGCTGAATACTCACTGCCAGGTCTCCCTGAGAGAGCGTAAACGGGTGAGGGAGGAAGGGGGTTAACTACAGAGTGATATGCTGCAGGGGCCCTGCAGCATATCACTGGAATAACGGAGGAATCATGTTTTCTGGCTGAGCATGACTGTGCTGCCAGGCCCCTGACTGCCTCGGGCCCTCGGTCCATGACCGATCTGCCCGACCTGTCAGTCCGCCCCTGTGTACGTTTCACTTGGTAACCGTACCACGTGGTGCTGTTGCCAGAGGAAACGGGTGTGACTGTTGAATAGAACGCGTGCATAGTATTCGTTGTCAACGACGTTCCATTGATAAGTATGGGCGCGTCGGAGTCAACGATTTTGGATCCCTTAGGTTGTATGGTAAAGCATTTTAAAAAGGGATTTAAAACATGTGATTTTGGGGTTGAAATGTCTCCTGTACGTTTGGTCACTTTGTGCACTAGGGAGTGGCCTATTTTGGTTGCGGCATGGCCGCCACGTGGTAGTTTGGATCCAACCCTGATACAGCGTGTACACGTGGCTGTGTCAGGTAGGCCTGAACTTTACGGACAGTTTCCATATATTGATTGTTGGAGACAGGCCGTAAACGACTCGCCAAAATGGATTCAGATATGCCACGAGGAGCAATGTCGCCTCATGGTGGCCAGGACTTGTTTGTCCACTAGGACTGTGGTTAGGCCCATTTTGGACACGCCCCCTGAGTCCGAGATCCCTTTGCCGCCCCCTTACTTCCCTATAGGAAGAGGTGACGCGAGTGCAGGAAGTTCTATACCCCTCCCCTTATTGCCCTCATCCACTTCCGCTTCCTCCTCCAGTACAGAATCCACCCCCCCTCGTATTAAACCTCCCCTTCCGGAACCAGAACCAACCCCCGTTAGATCTGAATATCCTGATTTGGCGCCACTTCAAACTTCCGGTCAAGCTTCTTCTAGCTCGGCTGGGAGTATTCTATTTACCAATTTTTCCCAAAATCAAGCTCCCACATCCTCATGCCTTATTTCCCCCCCGACTGGAACCCATAACTGACGCCCCTTCACGTAGCCCTATACTAACCAGACATCTGACCGGTACCCAACAACTTAAGCATTATCAGATGCCTCTTCGTCTGAATCCTGGGTCAGCCTATCTCGATGCCGCAGGTCAAATGGCACATGCTGACCCAGTCTTCGTATATGTCCCGTTCACGACTACCGATCTCTTGAATTGGAAGACCCACAATTCCTCGTACACTGAGAAACCACAAGCTATGACCGATCTGTTCACCTCGATAGTTCAGACACATAATCCGACATGGGCTGATTGCCAGCAGTTATTAATGACATTGTTTAATAATGAGGAAAGGACAAGGATTAACCAAGCGGTCATTAAAGCGCTAGAGGATAGAGCCCGTGCTTTAAATCAAGCCAATCCGGCAGCATGGGCCGCAACACATTACCCTAATACCGATCCCGATTGGAATGTTAATGGCGCAGATATGGTCCAACTCAAAGCCTATAGAGACACTATAATTGCTGGCATGAAAGCCGGAGGGAAGAAAGCTATTAATATGTCGAAGACAGTTGAGGTGATTCAGAAAAGTGATGAAGCGCCCAGTGTCTTTTATGACCGATTATTGGAGGCATACCGCTTGTATACCCCCTTTAATCCGGAAGACGCAGATAATTCCCGAATGGTAAACTCCGCCTTTGTCAGCCAAGCTTACGGAGATATTAAGCGCAAGCTACAAAAGTTAGAAGGGTTTGCAGGAATGTCCATCACCCAATTAATGGAGGTAGCAAATAAAGTATATATGAACAGGGAAACAGAGACAATGAAAGAGGAAGAGCGCAAGATGCGTAGAAAGGCAGATATGCTAGCGGTAGCGATCGCAGGCGTAGATAGACGGGGCCCAGATAGAGGCGATAGTAAGTGGAATGAGGAACCTCTGAGTAGAAATCAGTGCGCATACAGTAGGGAAGAGAAGGGCATTGGAGAAGTGAGTGTCCACGAAGGGAACAGTATGAGAGAGACAGACCTAGGACAGGTTATGGAAACTTTAGAGGCAGAGCGAGAGGTAGAGGAGGCCCCGGAGGGAGCAATGGTAATAGAGGGAGCAATGGGAACAGAGGAAGTGTAAGGGAAGATAGGTACTATCCAGCAGCGCAAAGGTCCCGCGATAGAGAAGGTAGGGACTTTGTAGGATTGGCTGACACGGTCATGGAGGACTATTGATACCGACCGGGCTCCATCCCCCTTGGTCGAGCGGAGCCTATGGTCGATGTATCAATAGGGGGAAAAAGGAGTGCGTTCATAATCGACACTGGTGCTGAACATTCGGTGGTGACTGACCTAGTTGCTCCTCCATCTGGAAGAACTATTACTGTAATAGGAGCAACTGGAAGAAGTGCTGCAAAACCGGTTCTTAAAAGTCGACTCTGTACATTGGGAGGCCACGTAGTAAAACATCAATTCCTTTATATGCCTGAATGTCCAGTCCAATTGCTGGGACGTGATATGCTATCTAAGTTACAAGCGCAGATTACGTTCCTACCAAATGGAACAACATCCTTAAAGTTTAATGGACCTTCAGGTATTATGACATTATCCGTACCAAAGGAAGAAGAGTGGCGACTTTATACAGCGTTGACTATCCAAAACCCTAGGAGTGATGAATCCTTATTCAACATACCAGGAGTTTGGGCAGAGAACAACCCACCAGGACTGGCCCGCAATATTCCACCTATTAAAATCGAACTAAAACTTGGGGTTTATCCAGTGAGCCTAAGACAATATCACATCCCGCAGAAGGCTAAGAAGAACATCCAATCTTATCTGGATAAGTTCATAAGGTATGGTATCCTAAAATTCTGTACTTCCCCCTGGAACACCCCATTGCTGCCTGTTCAAAAGCCCGGTACAGATGAGTATCGACCTGTACAGGACTTGAGAGCAGTCAATGATGCGGTTGTTAGTATACATCCAGTTGTGCCCAATCCATATAACCTGCTTGCTTTAATTCCGGGCGGGGCTACTTACTTTACAGTCCTAGACCTCAAAGATGCCTTCTTTTGCCTCCGAATTGCCGCAGAAAGTCAATGTATCTTCGCTTTCCAATGGGAAAACGCTGTGACGGGCTCAAAACGCCAAATGACCTGGACAAGACTGCCCCAAGGGTTTATTCACCTACCCTATTTGGTTCAGCTCTAAGTCAAGATCTACTTGATTTCGAGTCCATCCCAGGAGAGTGTGTATTGTTACAATATGTAGACGACTTGTTGATAGCAGCAGTTACGAAGGAAATATGTCAGCAAGCAACGTACGATCTACTACACATTTTCTGGAAGGCAGGATACAAGGTGTCTAGAAAGAAGGCTCAGTTGTGTTTGCCAACTGTCAAATATCTGGGATTCCATATCTCTGAAGGTCAAAGAATTATGGGGCCAGAGAGAAAAGAAGCTGTGTGCCAAATACCGATACCCAAGAATAGAAGACAAGTGCGAGAATTCTTGGGGGCAGCAGGCTTCTGTAGGATATGGATTCCCAGCTACGCGATACTGGCAAAACCTCTGTATGCAGCTATCAAAGGTACAGAGCACGACCCCTTCTTATGGACTCAAGAACAGCAAACGGCATTTGAAGATGTGAAGAAGGCTTTGATGAGTGCCCCAGCATTAGGTCTACCTGATCACACACGACCATTCTACCTGTATGTACATGAGCAAAGAAGAATGGCTGTGGGAGTATTGACACAGTACTTGGGATCATGGCAAAGACCTGTTGCCTATATGTCTAAGCAACTGGATGCAGTGGCCAGCGGACTTCCACCTTGTCTAAGAGCCGTAGCTGCAGCCACCCTGCTAGTAGCTGAAGCCGATAAACTCACTCTGGGTCAAGAACTTTATGTACGAGTTCCACATGCAGTACAGACGTTGTTGGATTACAAAGGAAATCATTGGTTTAGTAACAGCCGTATGACCAAGTATCAAGCAATGTTGTGTGAAAACCCAAGAGTGCATTTAGAGACTGTAAACACCTTAAATCCAGCTACCCTTTTGCCTACTGAAAGTCAACATGATTGTTTGGAAGTAATGGATGAAGTATTTTCAAGTAGACCAGATCTTCGTGATTTTCCCATCCAGAACCCTGATGTTCAATATTACACCGACGGCAGTAGTTATGTGAAAGAAGGGATCCGCTATGCAGGATATGCAGTAACAACAATAGACAAGGTGATAGAAGCTCGGCCACTGTTAAAAGGAACATCAGCACAAAAAGCAGAATTGATAGCACTGACACGAGCGTTACAATTGGCTGAAGGTTTAAGAGTGAACATCTACACGGACTCCAAGTATGCGTTTTTAACCACTCATGCCCACGGAGCTTTGTATAAAGAAAGAGGACTATTGAATTCAGAAGGCAAAGAAATCAAGTACGCAGCTGAAATCCTACAACTATTGGAAGCAGTGTGGGAGCCGAAAGAAGTCGGTATTATACATTGTCGAGCGCATCTGAGAGGAGATGGTGATGTAACCAAAGGAAATCGGATGGCAGATAGTGCAGCTAAGCGTGCCGCTGAATCAGGAAGACAGGAATATGTGGAGCATATAGCTGCTCTTATACCAACTCCACTGTCCCAATGGACTCCAGTTTATACAGCTCAAGAAGAGGAGTGGTTAAAGACTGAACCTGGAAAGTATTTGGAGAACAAATGGTATCAGTTAGAAGATGGAAGAATAGTCATTCCAGTATCACTAGCGGTAGAAATTGTCCAAAACTATCACAACGGGACACATTCTGGGAGAGACAGTACAGAAGAATCTCTCAGAAAACATTTCTACATACCAAGATTGTCCAACTTGACTCAGGCCATTGTACGAAGATGTGTAATGTGTGCTAAAAATAATGCAAGGCAAGGACCAGTAAAGCCACCAGGAGTCCAGTTTATGGGGGGACTCCCCATGTCCGATTTACAAATTGACTATACAGTGATGCCTAAATCTGGTGGACATCGCTACCTGCTGGTAGTTGTGTGTACCTATTCAGGCTGGGTAGAAGCATGTCCTACTCGTACAGAGAAAGCAGGAGAAGTTGTGAGATTCCTGCTACGAGAAATAATACCCCGATATGGACTACCCTGCTCTATAGGATCGGACAATGGTCCAGCTTTTGTTCATCAGTGCCTACAACAACTGACTCATATGCTTGGTATAAAGTGGAGGCTTCATACGGCATATAGACCCCAGAGTTCTGGTAAGGTAGAGAGAATGAATAGAACTATTAAGAATCAGTTGGCTAAAATGTGTCAGGAAACCCAACTTAAGTGGAACGTTCTCTTGCCCATAGCTCTATTGCGAATCCGCAGTACACCTACCAGAAGGATGGGCCTCTCTCCTTTTGAAATCATGTATGGGCGACCACCTCCCGTACTTGGTAACTTAAGGGGGGATTTGAGTCAGTTGGGAGAAGGAATTACCCGGCAGCAGGTTGTAGAGTTGGGTAAGACTATGGAGGAGGTACAGAAATGGGTACAAGATAGATTACCTGTGAATATTTATCCCCCAGTTCATAGTTACCACCCAGGAGACCAAGTGTGGATTAAAGAGTGGAATAATGTACCGTTAGGGCCCAAGTGGAGAGGTCCTTATGTTGTTCTTTTGTCTACCCCTACAGCGATAAAAGTAGCCGAAGTGACTCCGTGGATACATCACTCCAGGGTTAAACCAGCAGCAGTCGATTCTTGGCAAGTTACAGCAGATCCAGAGAATCCCTGCAAGATCCGGTTAAAGCGCACGACTCAGTCGGAGTGACGAGGAACCTTGTGGATTACAAATTTTATTGTTTCAGAGATTTGGTAAGTGAGTGAGAAGGCCATAATAAAGCCTGTCCGCTCACCGACGTATAGTGTATAAGCCAGGAAAAGTCCCGAAGGGACCCCTGTGAAGACGAGCAGAACTCCATTCCCTGCAGCCCTTACATCCTGGAAGCTGAGGTGCCTTCGCACGGACGAAGACTGAGGATGACGACGAAAGATGTATTCTTAATAATGTTTTTATATGTGTATTTTTATATTCAGGAAGGTAGAGGTACCGACACTCCTAGCTGTGAGGTATGCATTAAGACTACAAGAACAGGTAACCATATTTCCCAAACCCTAATTTGGCATTCGCAATACGAGTGTAAAGGAGATGTATCAAGATGTAGATACTTAAATATAGAATATAGTGTGTGCCATTTAGGAGTAGGAGAACCTAAGTGCTTCAGTCCAGAGTATCAACCTCGTACAATTTGGTTGACTCTCAGGAATGGAGATCCTCAGGGGACCCTAATAAATAAGACGGTATTAGAATCCGTACATTCTTCGGGTGTTCTGCTATTTGATGCGTGTAAGGCGATATCAAGTGGTAGAAAGCCGTGGAATGTATGTGGGGATCTTAGATGGGAGAGGACGTATGGGTCTAACGATAAATATATTTGTCCCAGTAGTAAAAATAAGTATGTGAGCCCTAGATGCCCAAATAGAGATTATAACTTTTGCCCATATTGGTCTTGTGTGGGGTGGGCAACTTGGGGACAGACAGTAGACAAGGACATGATTGTGACTAAGTTGCCTACTAGTCCATATTGTAAGTCTATGGAATGCAATCCAGTCCATATACTTATAAATAACCCCGACAAGTTCTTAGATAAATATGGTAATTTATTTGGGTTTCAAATATATGGGACGGGTTTAGATCCTGGGACAGTATTGTTTATAGGGATAGAGACTGATACGGTATCCTCCCAGACTCATCAAGTATACCATTCCTTCTATGAAGAGATGAGCATAGATAATAAGATCCCCCATAATGCTAAAAACCTGTTCATTGATTTAGCCGAAAGTATTGCCGGTAGTCTTAATGTTACCAACTGCTATGTGTGTGGAGGTACTAACATGGGAGACCAATGGCCGTGGGAAGCAAAGGAGGTAATGTCCGGTTCTGAGGCAGTTAACCAATTAATATCTACACAAGCCGATTATCATATGAGTGTTAGAGGTAAATCTGAGTGGAGATTAAAGACCTCCATCATAGGTTATGTTTGCATAGCGAGGAAAGGAATGATGTATAATACTTCTGTAGGAGAATTAACTTGTCTAGGGCAAAAAGCTTATGATGATGATACAAAGAATACAACTTGGTGGTCGGCTTCAAATGTCTCAGAACCATCTAACCCGTTTGCTAGATACGCCAATTTAAAGGATGTGTGGTTTGATCTATCCATCACATCTAACTGGAGAGCCCCAGCAAATTTGTACTGGATCTGTGGTAAGAAAGCCTATTCGGAGTTGCCACAGGACTGGGAAGGGGCATGTGTGTTGGGTATGCTCAAACCATCCTTCTTCTTGTTACCTATTGAAACAGGTGAGACTTTAGGTGTTAAAGTGTATGATGTGAATCATAGGAAGAAAAGGGGACCCATAGAGATAGGCGCCTGGGAAGATAATGAATGGCCTCCCCAGCGTATTATAGATTACTATGGGAAAGCCACGTGGGCAGAGGATGGTACCTTTGGTTATAGAACCCCAATTTATATGCTCAACCGTATTATAAGATTACAGGCAGTGGTTGAGATCATTACTAACGAGACATCACAAGCGCTCAATCTTCTAGCGAAGCATAATACCAGGATGAGGACAGCAGTATACCAAAATAGATTAGCCTTGGATTACCTTTTGGCAGTAGAGGGAGGTGTATGTGGGAAGTTTAACCTGAGCAATTGCTGTCTTCAAATAGATGACGAAGGGCAAGCAATAGCTGAGCTTACTAGCCATATGGTTAAACTAGCGCATGTGCCTACTCAGGTATGGAAAGGGTATAATCCAAGTAGTTGGTTTGGTAGCTGGTATGAGTGGTTTGGAGGGCTTAAGGCAGTGGTAGGTGGAGTCCTACTAATTTTAATGTTGTGTCTACTCCTGCCGTGTCTTATACCCTTAGTAGTTAGGTCTGTGCAAAGCCTGATAGAAAATATAGCAGAGAGGAAGGCTGCTGCACAGATAATGGCAATTTATAAATATAAGGCTCTAGATCAGGGAGAACCAATGCAGGAAGATGAGTGTTGAAGATTCACATCATAAGATAAGTCTGGTCTGGTTCAAGGTAACTTGCGGTGTATGCAAACTAAGGTTAAGTGATGCCTCAAGTAATTGTGAAATATCAATGTGATGTAATTCCAGTAAAATACAAGTTTAGCAGGCTAAGATTGCCACAAGGCATATGTATGTATATGTGTTTGTAGTATCAGTTGGTTAATTACACGTAGCTAAGATACTGTCATCACTGTACTGACCAGGTGCAGGAATGTAAGAACTGGAATTACGCGTCCCTCTCCTTTGTATCAGATGAGCCACGTGGTTAGACCGGATGGATGAGTTTAGACTCTATTCATTAAATAGGTTAAGGGTATGTGTGGGTGTAGTTAATTGTGGGAGGAGCTACAGTGCTATATAAGGAATGTACTCTATGTATTCAGTACTCAGACTTTGCTGTATTTTGGTGACGCTAGTCCCTCTGAGTCCCGATCGGTGATCCAATAAAGAATCTCTTCCTTCCTGAAGAAACCTGTGTCCATCTCTCTGTGCTTGGCTTCCGTCAGTTTCTCCGGTATCATTTGGTGCATTGGCCGGGAAGCTCATCGTTCAACGGTAGCTGAGAGGCAGAGGCGTGAGACGGTCTATCTTTGCCCACGTTCTCTACGGCTGCACCCCTGAACTTCTGCGTGGACCTCCCTTCGTCTCGGCGCCACTGGTCTGTTGTCCAGGAGATCATCGGCCTCTACGTGAGAAGTGCTGGGGTGTCCCCGTCGATGAGTGTGAACTCAGGTTCAGGAACGAGGAGGTAAGATAACTGCTGTTTTAGACGGCAGGACCCGCTAGGGGTATACCGATTGTGCGGTAGGCCCAAAGGGGTTTTTGAATCTGTATCTGCCCCCTCTGTCGGAGGGAAGGAGCGAAGGCGCACCGCTCGATCGAACGCTCTTTAGTCAGACCGTTTGATTTGGTTAGTCAGGCGGGGTCCTGGTGTAAATAGCCCTAGCCGGACACCGGTGTCTTGTCTAGACTAGCGTTCTAGGGTGTATATTACGTTCGCTAGGTCGGAGGGACCGGGAGACTAAGCGGCGCCTGTGTAAATTCGGTTCGCTAGTTCTCATCCTATCTGGGCTAAGTGGGAAGGCGTGTAAATTTGGAACCCACTAGACTTTTGATAGTACGACTAAGAGGCGCCTGTGTAAATTCGGATCTCTAGCTCGTTGTATAGTGCGACTAAGAGGCGCCTGTGTAAATTCGGTTCTCTAGCTCGCTATGTATATGTGGTGATTGGGCAGTGTGGCTAACCAAAACGGGTGTATATAGTTTTAGGTAGTCCATTCAAGGTACTGGCCAATAGTTTAGTTGGGAATTGTAAATGTGTTAATGATTGTTTAGTAAAGTGTATATCTTGTTAGATAGCGCGAGCTCAGCCGTCTAGCGAGAGTGTTAATAGTGTGTTGCTGTATTATAGTGCACGGTACCATAACCCTGTATATTTACTGACACTGTATAATAAGTACTAATCATTGTCGTCCATTGCATGTTTAACACCATAACCACTAATAATTGTATTGTGACCTTAACTTGTGCTTTGACCTATGCTAACCGTACTGTAACCGCTA
The DNA here is from genome assembly GCF_036172605.1 of Pelobates fuscus. Lineage (NCBI taxonomy): Eukaryota > Metazoa > Chordata > Amphibia > Anura > Pelobatidae > Pelobates > Pelobates fuscus. The sequence continues at coordinate 21,431,690 of NC_086317.1, forward strand.
TTTGTAAAAGACGATGTTACTGGGGTGTGTTATAGACGGGTAATTCGTATATAGAGAATTATAGCGTGGGTGACTGTGTAGTTACGCCAAAGGGCATAATATTGATTATATAGTGACTGGTGTAGCAGCTGTGTGTGTATGGGAATTCCCTGAGTGTTTATTGTTATTGTGTACGTTTCACTTGGTAACCATACCACGTGGTGCTGTTGCCAGAGGAAACGGGTGTGACTGTTGAATAGTACGCGTGTATAGTAATCGTTGTCGACGACGTTCCACTGTTAAATATGGGTGCGTCGCAGTCAACGATTCCGGATCCCTTAGGATGTATGGTTAAGAATTTTAAAAAGGGATTCAAAGTTTGTGATTTTGGGGTTAAGATGTCCCCTGTACGTTTGGTCACTTTGTGCACTAGGGAGTGGCCTACTTTGGTTGCGGCATGGCCGCCACGTGGCAGTTTGGATCCAACTCTGGTACAGCGCTTACACGTGGCTGTATCAGGTAGGCCTGAACTTTACGGCCAGTTTCCTTATATTGATTGTTGGAGACAGGCCGTAAATGACTCGCCAAAATGGCTCCGGACATGCCACGAGGAACAGTGTCGCCTCATGGTAGCTAGGACTTGTTCGTCCACTAGGGCTGGTGTTAGGCCCATTTTGGACACGCCCCCTGAGTCCGAGATCCCTTTGCCGCCCCCTTACTTTCCGGTAAGAGGAAGTGACGCAAATACAGGAAGTCCTGTAACCCTTCCCTCATTACCCTCATCCACTTCCGCTTCCTCCTCCAGTACAGGATCCACCCCCCCTCATACTAAATCTCCCCTTCCGGAACCAGAACCCACCCCCATTAGAAACGAATATCCTGATTTGGCGCCACTTCAGACTTCCGGTCAAGCTTCATCTAGCTCGGCCCGAAGTGTTCTATTCACTACCTTTTCCCAAAACCAACCTCCCACATCCCCATACCCTATATCTCCCCGACCGGAACCCATGACTGACGCTTCCCTACGTAGCCCCATCCAAACCCGACAGTTGACTGGTGCCCAACAATTAAAGCACTATCAGATGCCTCTTCGCTTAAATCCCGGGTCAGCTTATATCGATGCCGCAGGTCAAATGGCACACGCTGACCCTGTCTTCGTATATGTCCCTTTCACCACTACCGACCTTTTAAACTGGAAGACCCATAATTCCTCGTATACTGAGAAACCACAAGCCATGACTGATCTGTTCACCTCAATAGTACAGACACATAATCCGACATGGGCTGATTGCCAGCAGTTATTAATGACTTTATTTAACAATGAGGAAAGGACAAGAATAAATCAAGCAGCCATTAAAGCATTAGAGGATAGAGCCCGTGCTTTGAACCAAGCTAATCCAGCAGCATGGGCCGCAACACATTATCCCAACACTGATCCCGATTGGAACGTAAATGGTGCTGATATGGTTCAACTCAGAGCCTATAGAGACGCTATAATTGCTGGCATGAAAGCCGGAGGAAAGAAAGCCATTAACATGTCGAAGACAGTTGAGGTGATCCAGAAAAGCGATGAAGCGCCCAGTGTCTTTTATGACCGATTATTGGAGGCGTACCGCTTGTACACCCCCTTTAATCCGGAAGACGCAGACAATTCCCGAATGGTTAACTCCGCCTTTGTCAGCCAAGCTTACGGAGATATTAAGCGCAAGCTACAAAAGTTAGAAGGGTTTGCAGGTATGTCAATCTCCCAACTAATGGAGGTAGCTAATAAGGTCTATATGAATAGGGAAACAGAAAGCAAGAAAGAGGAGGAGCGCAAGATGCGTAAAAAGGCTGATATGCTAGCGGTAGCGATCGCAGGCGTAGATAAACGGGGCCCAGATAGAGGCAATAATAGATGGAGTAGGGAGCCTTTGAGTAGGGATCAGTGTGCGTATTGCAAGGAAGAAGGGCATTGGAGGAACGAATGTCCGCAAAGAGAGCAGTACGAGAGAGACCAACCCAGGGCAGGCTACGGAAACTTTAGAGGCAGAGCGAGAGGTAGAGGAGGTCCCGGAGGGAGTAATGGTTATAGAGGGAGTAATGGGAACAGAGGAAGTGTTAGGGAAGACAGGTATATTCCAGCAGCGCAAAGGTCTCGCGATAGAGAAGGTAGGGACTTTGTAGGATTGGCTGACACGGTCATGGAGGACTATTGATACCGACCGGGCTCCATCCCCCTTGGTCGAGCGGAGCCTATGGTCGATGTATCAATAGGGGGGAAAAGGAGTGCGTTCATGATCGACACTGGTGCTGAACATTCAGTGGTGACTAATCTAGTTGCTCCTCCATCTGGAAGGACTATTACTGTGATAGGAGCAACTGGAAGAAGTGCTGAAAGACCGGTTCTTAAAAGTCGACTCTGTACATTGGGAGGCCACGTAGTAAAACACCAATTCCTTTATATGCCTGAATGTCCAGTCCAATTGCTGGGACGTGATATGCTATCCAAATTACAAGCGCAGATTACGTTCCTACCAGATGGAACAACATCTTTAAATTTAATGGACCTTCAGGTATTATGACTTTATCCGTACCAAAGGAAGAAGAGTGGCGACTTTATACAGTGTTGACTAGCCAAAACCCTAGGAGTGATGAGACATTGTTTAACATACCAGGAGTTTGGGCAGAGAACAACCCACCAGGACTGGCCCGCAATATTCCACCAATAAAAATTGAACTGAAACATGGGGTTTATCCAGTGAGCCTAAGACAATATCACATTCCGCAGAAGGCTAAGAAGAACATCCAATCCTATCTGGATAAGTTCATACGGTATGGTATCCTAAAATTCTGTACTTCCCCCTGGAACACCCCATTGCTGCCTGTTCAAAAGCCCGGCACAGATGAGTATCGACCTGTGCAGGACTTAAGAGCAGTCAATGATGCGGTTGTTAGCATACATCCAGTTGTACCCAATCCATATAACCTGCTTGCTTTAATTCCGGGCGGGGCTACTTACTTCACAGTTTTAGACCTCAAAGATGCCTTCTTTTGCCTCCGAATTGCCGCAGAAAGTCAATGTATTTTCGCTTTCCAATGGGAGAACGCTGTAACGGGCTCAAAACGCCAAATGACTTGGACAAGACTGCCCCAAGGGTTTAAAAATTCACCTACCCTATTTGGTTCAGCCCTAAGTCAAGATCTATTGGATTTCGAGTCCATCCCAGGAGAGTGTGTATTGTTACAATATGTAGATGACTTGTTGATAGCAGCAGTTACAAAAGAAATCTGTCAGCAAGCAACGCACGATCTACTACACATTCTCTGGAAGGCAGGATACAAGGTGTCTAGAAAGAAGGCTCAGTTGTGTTTGCCAACTGTCAAGTATCTAGGATTCCATATCTCTGAAGGTCAAAGAATTATGGGGCCAGAGAGAAAAGAAGCTGTCTGCCAAATACCAATACCCAAGAATAGAAGACAAGTGCGAGAATTCTTGGGGGCAGCAGGCTTCTGTAGGATATGGATTCCCAGTTATGCGATACTAGCAAAACCTCTGCACGCAGCTATCAAAGGTACAGAGCACGACCCCTTCTTATGGACCCAAGAACAGCAAACGGCATTTGAAGATGTGAAGAAGGCTTTGATGAGTGCCCCAGCATTAGGTCTACCTGATCACACACGACCATTCTACTTATATGTACACGAGCAAAGAAGAATGGCTGTGGGAGTATTGACACAGTACTTGGGATCATGGCAAAGACCTGTTGCCTACATGTCTAAGCAACTGGATGCAGTGGCCAGCGGACTTCCACCTTGTCTAAGAGCCGTAGCTGCAGCTGCCCTGCTAGTAGCTGAAGCCGATAAACTCACTCTGGGTCAAGAACTTTATGTACGAGTCCCACATGCAGTACAGACGTTGTTGGATTACAAAGGAAATCATTGGTTTAGTAACAGCCGTATGACCAAGTATCAAGCAATGTTGTGTGAAAACCCAAGAGTGCATTTAGAGACTGTAAACACCTTAAATCCAGCTACCCTTTTGCCACAACCTACTGAAAGTCAACATGATTGTTTGGAAGTAATGGATGAAGTATTCTCAAGTAGACCAGATCTTCGTGATTTTCCCATCCAGAACCCCGATGTTCAATATTACACCGACGGCAGTAGTTATGTGAAAGAAGGGATCCGCTATGCAGGATATGCAGTGACAACAATAGACAAGGTGATAGAAGCTCGGCCACTGGCGAAAGGAACATCAGCACAAAAGGCAGAATTAATAGCACTAACACGAGCGTTACAATTGGCTGAAGGTTTAAGAGTAAATATCTATACGGACTCTAAGTATGCGTTTTTAACCACTCATGCCCACGGAGCTTTGTATAAAGAAAGAGGACTACTGAATTCAGAAGGCAAAGAAATCAAGTACGCAGCTGAAATCCTACAACTATTGGAAGCAGTGTGGGAGCCGAAAGAAGTCGGTATCATACATTGTCGAGCGCATCTGAGAGGAGATGGTGATGTAACCAAGGGAAATCGGATGGCAGATAGTGCAGCTAAGCGTGCTGCTGAATCAGGAAGACAGGAGTATGTAGGGCATATAGCTGCTCTTATACCAACTCCACTGTCCCAATGGACTCCAGTTTATACAGCTCAAGAAGAGGAGTGGTTAAAGACTGAACCGGGAAAGTATCTGGAGAACAAGTGGTATCAGCTAGAAGATGGAAGAATAGTTATACCAGCATCGCTAGCGGTAGAAATTGTCCAAAATTATCACAACGGGACACATTCTGGGAGAGACAGTACTGAAGAATCTCTTAGAAAACATTTCTACATACCAAGATTGTCCAACTTGACTCAGGCCATTGTACGCAGATGTGTAACGTGTGCTAAGAATAATGCAAGACAAGGACCAGTAAAGCCACCAGGAGTTCAGTTTATGGGGGGACTCCCCATGTCCGATCTACAAATAGACTTTACAGTGATGCCTAAATCGGGTGGACATCGTTACCTGCTGGTAATTGTGTGCACCTATTCAGGCTGGGTAGAAGCATGTCCTACTCGTACAGAGAAAGCAGGAGAAGTTGTGAGATTCCTGCTACGAGAAATAATACCCCGATATGGACTACCCTGTTCTATAGGATCGGACAATGGTCCAGCTTTTGTTCACCAGTGCCTACAACAACTGACTCATATGCTTGGTATAAAGTGGAGGCTTCATACTGCATATAGACCCCAGAGTTCTGGTAAGGTAGAGAGAATGAATAGAACTATAAAGAACCAGTTGGCTAAAATGTGTCAGGAAACCCAACTTAAGTGGAACGTTCTCTTACCTATAGCCTTATTGCGAATCCGCAGTACCCCTACCAGAAGGATGGGCCTCTCTCCTTTTGAAATCATGTATGGGCGACCACCTCCCGTACTTGGTAACTTAAGGGGGGACTTGAGTCAGTTGGGAGAAGGAATTACCCGGCAGCAGGTTGTAGAGTTGGGTAAGACTATGGAGGAGGTACAGAAATGGGTACAAGATAGATTACCTGTGAATATTTATCCCCCTGTTCATAGTTATCATCCAGGAGATCAAGTGTGGATTAAAGAGTGGAATAATGTACCGTTAGGGCCCAAGTGGAGAGGTCCTTATGTTGTTCTTTTGTCTACCCCTACAGCAATAAAAGTAGCAGAAGTGACTCCGTGGATACATCACTCCAGGGTTAAACCAGCAGCAGTCGATTCTTGGCAAGTTACAGCAGATCCAGAGAATCCCTGCAAGATCCGGTTAAAACGCACTACTCAGTCGGAGTAACGAGGAATTATTGTGGATTACAAATTTTATTGTTACAGGTGTGAGTGAGAAGGCCATAATAAAGCCTGTCCGCTTACCATCACATAGTGTATAAGCCAGGAAAGTCTCGAAGGGACACCTGTGAAGATGAGCAGAACTCCATTCCCTGCAGCCCCTCACATCCTGGAAGCTGAGGCGCCATCGCACGGACGAAGACTGAGGATGACGGCGAAAGATGTGCTTTTGATAGTGTTTATTTATATGTGTTTTTATATTCAGGAAGGTAGAGGTACCGACACTCCTAGCTGTGAGGTATGCATTAAGACTACGAGAACAGGTAACCATATATCCCAAACCCTAATTTGGCATTCACAATACGAGTGTAAAGGAGATGTATCGAGATGTAGATACTTAAATATAGACTATAGTGTGTGCCATTTAGGAGTAGGAGAACCTAAGTGCTTCAGTCCGGAGTATCAGCCTCGTACAATTTGGTTGACTCTCAGGAATGGAGATCCTCAGGGGACCCTAATTAATAAAACGGTGTTAGAATCCGTACATTCTTCGGGTGTTCTGCTATTTGATGCGTGTAAAGCGATATCGAGTGGTAGAAAGCCGTGGAATGTATGTGGGGATCTTAGATGGGAGAGGACGTATGGGTCTAACGATAAATATATTTGTCCCAGTAGCAAAAATAAATATGTAAGTCCTAGATGCCCAAATAGAGATTATAACTTTTGCCCATATTGGTCTTGTGTGGGGTGGGCAACTTGGGGACAGACAGTAGACAAAGACATGATAGTGACTAAGTTGCCGACTAGCCCTTATTGTAAGTCTATGGAATGCAACCCAGTCCATATACTCATTAATAACCCCGACAAGTTCTTAGATAAGTATGGAAATTTATTTGGGTTTCAAATATACGGGACGGGTTTAGATCCTGGGACATTATTGTTTATAGGAATAGAGACTGATACGGTATCCTCCCAGACTCATCAAGTATACCATTCCTTTTACGAAGAGATGAGTATAGATAATAAGATCCCCCATAATGCTAAAAACCTGTTCATCGATTTAGCTGAAAGTATTGCCGGTAGTCTTAATGTTACCAACTGCTATGTGTGTGGAGGTACTAACATGGGAGACCAATGGCCTTGGGAAGCAAAGGAGGTAATGTCCGGTTCTGAGGCAGTTGACCAATTAATATCTACACAAGCCGATTATCATATGAGTGTTAGAGGTAAATCTGAGTGGAGATTAAAGACCTCCATCATAGGTTATGTTTGCATAGCAAGGAAAGGAATAATGTATAATACTTCTGTAGGAGAATTAACTTGTCTAGGGCAAAAAGCTTATGATGATGATACAAAGAATACAACTTGGTGGTCGGCTTCAAATGTCTCAGAACCATCTAACCCGTTTGCTAGATATGCCAATTTAAAGGATGTGTGGTTTGATCTATCCATCACATCTACTTGGAGAGCCCCAGCAAATTTGTACTGGATCTGTGGTAAGAAAGCCTATTCGGAGCTGCCACAGGACTGGGAAGGGGCATGTGTGTTGGGTATGCTCAAACCATCCTTCTTCTTGTTACCGATTGAAACAGGTGAGACTTTAGGTGTTAAAGTGTATGATGTGAATCATAGGAAGAAAAGGGGACCCATAGAGATAGGCGCCTGGGAAGATGATGAATGGCCTCCCCAGCGTATTATAGATTACTATGGGCCAGCCACGTGGGCTGAGGATGGTACCTTTGGTTATAGAACCCCTATTTATATGCTCAACCGTATTATAAGATTACAGGCGGTGGTTGAGATTATCACAAATGAGACATCACAAGCGCTCAATCTTCTAGCGAAGCATAACACCAGGATGAGGACAGCAGTCTACCAAAATAGATTAGCCTTGGATTACCTTTTGGCAGTAGAGGGAGGTGTATGTGGGAAGTTTAACCTAAGTAATTGCTGTCTTCAAATAGATGACGAAGGGCAAGCAATAGCTGAGCTTACTAGCCATATGGTTAAACTAGCGCATGTGCCTACTCAGGTATGGAAAGGGTACAATCCAAGTAGTTGGTTTGGTAGCTGGTATGAGTGGTTTGGAGGGCTTAAGGCAGTGGTAGGTGGAGTCCTACTGATTTTACTGTTGTGTCTACTCCTACCGTGTCTTATACCCTTAGTAGTTAGGTCTGTGCAAAGCCTGATAGGAAGTATAGCAGAGAGGAAGGCTGCTGCACAGATAATGGCGATATATAAGTATAAGGCTCTAGATCAGGGAGAACCAATGCAAGAAGATGAATGTTGAAGATTCACATCATAAGATAAGTCTGGTCTGGTTCATGGTAACCTGAGGTATATGCAAACCAAGGTTAAGTGATGCCTCAAGTAATTGTGAAATATCAGAGGCATCAAAGGGGGGAATGTGATGTAATTCCAGTAAAATACAAGTTTAGCAGGCTAAGATTGCCACAAGGCATATGTATGTATATGTGTTTGTAGTATCAGTTGGTTAATTACACGTAGCTAAGATACTGTCATCACTGTACTGACCAGGTGCAGGAATGTAAGAACTGGAATTACGCGTCCCTCTCCTTTGTATCAGATGAGCCACGTGGTTAGACCGGATGGATGAGTTTAGACTCTATTCATTAAATAGGTTAAGGGTATGTGTGGGTGTAGTTAATTGTGGGAGGAGCTACAGTGCTATATAAGGAATGTACTCTATGTATTCAGTACTCAGACTTTGCTGTATTTTGGTGACGCTAGTCCCTCTGAGTCCCGATCGGTGATCCAATAAAGAATCTCTTCCTTCCTGAAGAAACCTGTGTCCATCTCTCTGTGCTTGGCTTCCGTCAGTTTCTCCGGTATCATCAAGAGGCATCAAAGGGGGGAATGTGGTGGAATCTCGGTAAAAATAAATTTAGTAGACCGAGATTACCACGTGGCATGTGTACGTGCATATGCTGACGTATCGATCAGTTGGTTGCACGAGGCAAGATACGATCAGTAGTGTACGGAGCATGTGCAAGAATACAGGATATAGTATTCCCCTCCTCCATTGTGCTGGACAGGCCATGCGGTCAAGCAGGAAGTTAATTCTTATTTGTATTGATTGGTCAAGAGAATGTGCGGGTGGAGCTTAATATGGGAGGAGTTATGTGCCTATATAAGGAGCCTGCACTATTGTCCGGGGCTCAGAACTTGCTGTATTTTGGTGACATTAGTCCCTCTGAGTCCCGATCGGTGATCCAATAAAGAATCTCTTCCTTCCTGAAGAAACCTGTGTCCATCTCTCTGTGCTTGGCTTCCGTCAGTTTCTCCGGTATCAAGAGCTCCACAGCAATAATACTCCCAGTAATGTGTCTGAGTGTATAACAGAGCTCCACAGCAATAATACTCCCAGTAATGTGTCTGAGTGTATAACAGAGCTCCACAGCAATAATACTCCCAGTAATGTGTCTGAGTGTATAACAGAGCTCCACAGCAATAATACTCCCAGTAATGTGTCTGAGTGTATAACAGAGCTCCACAGTAATAACACTCCCAGTAATGTCTGAGTGTATAACAGAGCTCCACAGCAATAATACTCCCAGTAATGTGTCTTAGTGTAAAACAGAGCTCCACAGCAATAATACTCCCAGTAATGTGTCTGAGTGTATAACAGAGCTCCACAGCAATAATACTCCCAGTAATGTGTCTGAGTGTATAACAGAGCCCCACAGTAATAATACTTTAGAAATCAGTCTGTGTAAAAAAGATACTGTGCACTGTTCTTGTTCTAAATTACATTTTAGTTGCATACCTTTCTAGAAAGTGATTTAAAATTTCCAGAACAGCCCTGCCCCTGGCAACACCCCCCACTCACACACCTAAAATTAAAGTTCCCCTCTTTCTCCATTTGAAATGTTGGGTATGATTTTTAATTTTTGTGCCAGATCAAAACAATTTGTTTTTTTTCCCGGGACACACATCACATCCCTCATCATGCTGGATGGGTTGCAAATGAAAAGTGCTGCCCTGTGGTATGTGGGATTCAAATCCTGTAATTGTAGCATATGAACTCTACATACACATGGCAGTATTTTCCATTTTAACACTGGACGTAAGAATAAACACTTCAACTAGCCTTTCAGAAATGTATTGTATTTAAAAAAAATAAAAAATATTTAAAATATATGAAAGTAATGACTCTCTTTCTGCCACCACCAAGATGGCGGCGGGGAATCCCCGCTCCCAGGCTGCTGCTGCTCTCCGCCGCCGCCGTTATACGCGTGCGCGGTGTCCGTCGGCCGGTGATGACGCCATCAGCTCGCTCTGCCACGTCTCTCCAGGGCTGCTGTTAGAGAGTGTGAGAGGAAGGGGAGAGGGCAGGAAGGCTGAGTCCGAGGGGGGAGCCCGGGTCTGTGCAGGCTGCATGGGACCAACATGCAGCAAGTCCTGCAACATGCAACTTCCCTGTGCTAGGCTGACCCTGCACTGCATCCCAGCCAGACCCCACATACCTGTCCTGGGAGAGGGATCCCATGCCTGAGCTGCTGCTGCACCCCCCTCTGCCTTTACATGTGTGAGTAAAAATATATATATAAATAATATAATAATAATATATACTGTGTATAATAATAATATATAATACCCTCCTCTGCCTTTACATGTGTGAGTAAAAAAAATATATATAATAACACCCCCCTCTGCCTTTACATGTGTGAGTAAAAAAATATATATAATATATACTGTATATAATAATAATATATAATAATACCCACTTTGGCATTACATGTGTGCGTAAAATATATATATATTGTATATAATAATAATATATAATACCCCCTCTGCCTTTACAGGTGTGAGTTTTTTATATATATATATTAACACTTCCTCTGCCTTTATATGTGTAAGTAATATATATATATATATATATAATATAATAACACCCCCTCTGTCTTTACATGTCTTAGTAAAATCTATCTAGTATCTGTTTATAAAGAGCACACTCTCCGCTCTTACATGTGTGAGTAAATTATATATTTAAATAATACGACTTTATAAAGAGCAGCTGTACCCCCATAAACCTTTACGTGTGTGTGTGAGTAAATATACCTGTTTATAAAGACAGCTTTACATATCTAATATCTGTTTATAAACAGCTGTCCCCTCTTAATCATCACATGAGCAATGATTTTAGTTTTGGGTCTGCACCGCTATAGCAAGTTTAAGGGCTGGTTAATGTTCACCTTAGGTGAGTGGGCATGGAGTGCAGTGCCCCTCTTAACTTGCAGGGATTGATGTGAGAGGCTGCATGCAGACTGGTGTGGTAAGTAGGTGGCTTAAATCAAACGTATAACAATGCAAGTTATGTTAATATCTGCTACAACCACCACGGAGTGTTGCCAACTCATTTGATTTGAATTTCTGGAATGAGTGGCATTGCAAATGCAGTGCCCTTTGCCACCTGTCAGACAAATACCCACTACTACCTGTTAGACAACTTTAATACTCGTGTATTATAAACATTTTGCTCCTATCAGACATGCTGGAGTAGTCTTTCTGATGAATGCCCAATACCTTGTAATGTACATTTTTGTACAGTAGTTATAGTAATGACTTAAATGTACCGTGATTTTAGACACACTCGGCCAGTAAATAATAATTTCATCTTCTAGAAGCCCAGAAGCAGTGTGGATCCCTGGTGCGACTCAGGTAGGTGTAAAACACCATGACACATTACACAGGGATGGTTCCATGGCCTTCACTGCGCCGTAACCATGACAGTGGGTTGAAGTTGTTGTTGTACATTTTGTGTTTTCTTTAATCGTTCTCATTTTACTGAGCTATAAAAAGCAACACAATATTAGAAATCTTACAAAAATGTAAAGTTCCTGCATTTACGTGGAGTAAAAGGGCTTTGTGACTTTTGCAATGCAACGAGCTCACACCAAACCAGGAAGTTCTATAGCACTACTGTGCTTCTCTCTTATGTGTGGTGCTTTATACGCATAGCACATGTTTCTGGGAGTTGTAGTTCAGTTGCCAGCTTTCTACTGTAGAAAACTAACAGCAATTCTCATATGTCTAAGTCATGACATCATATACAGAAGTATAAAGGGAATAGTTCATTCCTGGACGAACTGGGAGTAAGGGTAGTATTCTGAAAAGTATTCTCAGAAAAGGCAGTCTGCTCTGCTTGCAGGGACAGAACCACTACATCAATACTGTAATGGTTGTGGTACGGAGTGTACCTTTCAAGAATATAAACATTTAAAAAATAACCAACCTACAACCTTGAAATTAGGGAACTTCTCTGCAAACTGTTGTGGTTATCCAGTGGATGATATTGCAGATAAGACTATACAGCAGCTACATTGCCATCTGATACAATCACTGGTGAAATCATTGCACTAAACTGTGGAACTGTGCCAAAAAGCAAGTACTAATCTAGTTGAGCTAGTTGTCAAGATCAACATTAAAGGGACGCTATAGGCACCAAAACAACACTAACGTTCCTGACACTGAACTGGTAAAATACCTGTGTAGTTCCACCTCTCTTTGCAGTAAAACGGTGACTTTACTCAAATTCTTCTCACATGCCCAGCCCGTGGCTGTGATCATCAGATCAACTTGATGATCTCAGCCAATCCAATGCTTTCCCACTTCTTTAACATTGCTTTCATCATCTCCTCTTTGAGTTGTAGAGACATATTTAATCAATGCATCTCTATGGGGAAAGGTTCAGAGCCTTCATGCAGAGCTTGGAGATGCTGAACGCCAGCACCACTGACCCAGGAAGCACCTCTAGTGACTGTCACTAGAGGTGTAACTAGGCCGCAGTGTTTACATTAAAAAGCCTGTAGGGACAGATTATAGACGCAATAACTACTTTGTGCTGTAGTTCTTCTGGTGATTGTAGTGTCCCTTTAATGAAGCCGTTTTGGTTTATAGCTCATTCCTCTGCAGCCTCACTGCTCAATACTCTGCCATCTAGGTGTTAAACTATTTTGTTTATGCAGCCCTAGTTACACCTCCCAGCATCTGACTCTCACAGACTTCCTGTAAAGAGAAATCTAATGTTTAAACTTCCTTTATTGCACATTCTGTTTAATTAAGAATTTCTTGTCTCTTGCTCTGTTAATAGACTGCTAGACTCCGCATGAGCCTTGTGTATGTGTTCAATTTACAGAGCAGGGGAGAAAAACTTCTAAACCAAGTTAACATTTGATTGTAAATAAAAACGTTTTTTTCCGTGCAGGCTGTGTTAGACACAGCCAGGGGAAGTGTGGTTAGGGCTGCATGGACAGAAACCAATCTAATTTACCCCACTGTGTGACACTGCTTCATTTATGGAAATTCACTGTAGAATTGTGTTGATATCAGATCCTGTTTTGTCAGATAAGATTATTTTATCTTTGCAGCTAATGGCTTATAGCAGGATGCTATAACCTGGTATTCATTTTTACCGGGCAAAGTACCCTCGCTGTGGTCATGTAGTTGTACCTGAATGTTTCCTTTCAGTTTACATAGTACAGTTGTGATGAAGACATATAAACACGTACATAATGCCAGATGTTAAATCCTTCAACTGAGAAATAAAAACCGTCTCTAATCAACATAAAGATCGTTAAATAAAACTTAAGTGAAATGTAATGTTGGACTAGGTGACCTGTCCCCAACAGTACTCATCAGACATTGTCACTTTTTATACTGATTTGCTATATTGGATCCTGAGCCATCTGTGTGTTTGTTTTTATGCATTTTTAAAATACTTGCTTTTTATTGCATTATTTAAATCTATTCATAGTGATGAATTTTATGTCTCCCATTGAGCTATTTTGGAAGGTTCCTTTCTCTCCTTATTTCGGTGCCAGTTTCAGAAGTTTTGATTTATTTTATTTATTTTTTTGTTAAGGTAGTGGCTATGTTTGAAGTGGACACATGCCTTCTGGGAAATTTGCTCCAAATTGGTGATCGTTAACAATGGCGCATCTTGTAATTTTATAAAAAAAAAAAAAATCTTTCAGTTGGTGGTAATAAAGTGTTTTTTGTTTTTTTTAATAAAATTACAAGATGCGCCATTGCTAGAATTGAGACACGGGGAGGGTTATCTAAATGTTATAAAAAATGGTGCAAAATGTAAAAGGGGAGGGATGTGCTTGTTGGTTTCCGTAATTGTCCTACGTTTTAGAACAAAAACTTTTGAGAAAGCTGGATGTAAGGTTTTTTAGTGATTGTTAAAAAGTAGAAATGTAGCAAACCATAAAATGACACTGCAGGTTGCAATTAGTGAGATTCATGCACTCCGTTTTCAGTGGGAGTGCATTTTGTATCCCATAAACTCCTACTTACTAGGATGTAGTTTAACTGGCTCATGGTTCATCATTCCTGAAATACGTTTTCTAGTTTTATTTTAAGATAGCATGCTGGGGGGGTATAACAGAATACTCACAGATTTTGCATTCTGCATCTGCACTCATTTTATTTAGCAAATTAATCTGTTTTTGTTTCGTGGGTTAGAGGAACAAGATTACAGATTAAATATAGTTTGTCGAATTACTTAATACATCTTGCTTATCTGAGGTTTCTAAATGCAGTTTTCTGTGTCTGATTTTAGTGCTCTTTTTCCATATGTGCAGCAGCAGGAACAATATGTGGCTTTTCTCAAACTGGAGAGAATGTGATTGTGTGTAAATGTGTAGATATAGATCTCGAAAGACCCTTTTTAGGTTCAAACAGAATACAAATTAATAGAAAATGAATCTAGTACTGAAAGTGCATCACTACATTTTTCTACATCTATATATTTCGAGATCTAGATCTATCTGTAGCAGTGGTACTTTTAACCTTTGTGTTGCTCCTAAAAAATGTCGTTCTCCTCTCCACATCCTCCTAAATACTGGTAGCAATAAACTGAAATTAGGTGGTAGGAGAGCTCTGGTTTTTGTCGTATTGTGAGAAAGGTTTCACAAAAACCAGAGTGTCCGCACCCAGAGACTCGTTCCACCATTCCAATCAGCTCTTGTGGCTTATGGTGTTCAGTGTCCCTAAGCTCGTGAGTGGATTATAACATTGCTGCAGCTATTGCCAGCACCCACAAAGGAAGAATCTTTCTTTCCGTCTTTGCTGTGTACATGTCACGTCAGACACAACACATTATACAGCCCAGTTAATAAAACTTTAAACCTGGCTGTGTTTAAACTGATGGCAGCTACAGTTTGCGATGAGGAGTGCCAAGACTCCCTAGGCCAGAATGAAAGGTGTCTGAATGATGGAACATCCAGCATGTGAGAGAGTCTGTTTAAAACTACAGAAACTTGACAGAACGCACCCACAAGGCACCCAGACCCCTTTACGGAGATAGTGGTGCTGTGTCCAGTCTGAGTGATCTATACTGGATAGAGGTTTTTGGAAATAATTATCCGCCATTAAACAAAACTCAAATATGGAAGATCATCCTGTTTGATCTTCTTTTCTGTCCTAGAATGCCTGAAAACCTACTAAATTCTATTGTTGTACATCTGATGTAAGTGACTGTTTGTGTGTTGCATGAATGTATGTAAAGATAAGTAGAGATTTTTTTTATTATTGTTAATAAATGGTTTTATTACCACCTTTGGATTCAATACTTTCTAGTTTCATTAAAAGTACTCTCAAATCCCCAAATTGTTGCATTTCTCCGTAGTGCTTTTGGTGCAAATAACTGATATATTTTTCCTCTTTCTTTGCAATGGTATCTGAAGGTTGGGTATACTGTAATATTGCCCAAGCCACAGGATAAACTGTCTAGCCAATTCCAGTACTATTCCAAATCAACCCAACAGAAAGCCGTGCCCAGGGTACTACGCCTTGGGTGCCAGCGACCAAGCTCAGGTAATGGTTTAAAGTGGAAGAGTGCTAATTACCTCCCTTGACCAGACTGCTGTGTTTATATCTTGAGTGCTTGTAGATGGCTTCAGTGAATTACTTTAAAGGAACACTATAGCGTTAGGAATAGAAGTATGTATTCCTAACGCTATAGAGCCCTAGCTACCTAAACGGTGACTAGGGCCCTGTTCCGCGGCGAATAAATGGTTAACCATCTATTGCTTACCTTAATCCAGCACCGGGCTCCCTTGGTACTAGTGACCTCTCCTCCTCCATTGACGTCAGCTTCCGTCAGCGCGCGCATTCAAACCCGTCCATACTAAAGCATTGCTCGGTGCTTTCCTATGGGGATTTTATTTGATGCTGGATTTCGTGAGGACGTCTAGCATCAAATAAGTGCAATTTACTCTGTGCAAATCGCGGCAGTGGCTTTCAGGGAGACAGAGACTACAGGCAGAGACCTGGTACCCAGACCACTCCATTGAGTTAAAGTGATCTGTGTGCCTATAGTGGTCCTTTAAATTAATGCATTTTTCCTGGAGCATTTGTGATCTGGACTATTGATAAATTAACAGCTTTCAGACTGTCTGAAATTTATTTTGCATTTGAACAAATGTGTCTTGTATTAGAATGATTAGTTGGAACATGACTGGACTAGTTCTAACATTTTTATATTACATTATATCTCTGGCAGATGCTTAATGCTCAATGTAATAGTCAAGATAAATAATGCCAGCACTACTCGACATGCAATACAGACAGGCCTGGGCAAATCCCAAAAGCCAGGTAGCCGGGACTCCTAAAATCTAATGATTGCAATAGCAAAAGCATAATCTGCTGAACGATCAATCTTTGATTGTGAATATGTGTGTGTATGTATGTATGTATGTGTGTATGTATGTATATATATATATATATATATATATATATATATATATATATATATATATATATATATATATATATATATATACATGTACCTCTGTTTACAAACGCCTCGGTTAACATAATTTTTGGTTTACAAATGTAAATCCATTGAAAATAATGCCTCGTTTTTACATTTTTTTTTCACAATACAAAGCAAGTTTCACCAGGATGCATTGCGCCTGGGAGGTTTATAGCGCTGCCCACGTGCATGCTGGAGCCTGTGGGTAGCACGTGGCGTCAAGTGTGGAGTTGTTGGGGGTGTTGGAGCGGCTTTTGCATCAAGGTTTTGTAGCCTTTCTGGGAATTTTTTGCACTGGATTTGGGACTTTTTTGAACTTTTTTGGTGCATTTCTTAAGCGTTGGAAAGGTAGCTGAAATTCATCATTTGCATGCCTTTTACTGTGTGTTCTGCATTGTGGGTTGGTTTCCAAGCCAGCTCATTTTGACTTTTTTCTGACCTCCAGAACGGATGAATTGGTTTTTAATGCATTCCTATGGGAAACTGCGTTTTGGTTTACAAATTTTTCGCAATAAGAAACGTCCCGGAGAATGCATTAAATTCATAAACGAGGTACCACTGAAATATATATTGATCTAGTTTGTGTGTGTCTATCCGTCCGTCTCTTGTGATTTTTCAATTTTTTTTTTGCAGCAGATCATGGGCATCTGATCATTCTCCATTCATGTCCTAATCACCCAGGAATTGGTCGAGATAGTAGCTTTCCATAGGTAGGTTGTATGTCTCGAACCAACAAACACAGATTTATAGATACTCTGTACAGCTTTAAGCAGGTTTTCATTCATTGTGGAGAAAAAATAAGTGAGATTTACTCATGCAGGTAAGTGGAGCCTGCAGCAACTTGCTTTCACTTCTGCAAGTATTTTTCTCCCCGGACGTAAAGGAACAATTCAGGTAAAAGTTGTCATCTAATTTATGAAATATATGGAAGAGGGCTCTTTTTGGCACCCAAACCATCCCCTTCATTAGTTGCATTCTCCATATAAATTGTCTAACTGTGGTGGCAGTAATGGGCTGATGGCGGATAACCTGGCGCTCAAAGCCTTGTTTTGTATACAAGGTTGATCAGTTTTGAAGAATAATGTGGAAATGCAATTTCAGTATTTACTGAATGGCCACAGAGGGGCCTGGGTTTGACTGCATGAAGAGACACAGTTTTGTTTGTGTGTGTTTCCTCCTCATTCCTTTGCTCTCTCATTTTGCTCCAATCTGTTTTTCCCAGATACAGGAGGAGGATTGTGGAGAATCAGTTGCGTGGGTTATACACACATTTCCCCCTACCTTGGCACTGAACTCCACTCTATTAAACCTATGTTTATGCTAACACCCATGTGTTTGACTGGTGTACACCCTTTATGCGCCAGAGGGTTGATAAATTATTTCCTATAGAAACCAGTTGCTCACCCCTCTGGCATATAACAAATTTTCAGGTTTTGTGCATCACGGTGAACAATATCCTTTAACTTGTAATCCCTCAGGTGAGGCATGATGATCTGTGTACGTAGCATGTTCCTTATGTCCTTTAACTCTTTGTGCACAAAGTTGTGCTTTTGGCATTCCCTTTTCCAGCAGTCTGAAAGGTTAATTAACATTGTTTTCATTGTATAAATATATGCCGAGTTTGATATCAGATCTTGCTCAGCTGAGTAGGTTCTGCATATCACACCTATTCCAGATAACGTGTTGGTGCCTGCAAAGACTTTCACAATGCGGCTGAAGCAGGTGGCGTGTGGTCTTGTCTCTGCATGTTCCACACGTGGCCAGTTCAGGACACAGACATCACTGGGGGTTAGGCATATACCAATGAAATGCATATAAAAGCAGGACAATAGGGTTATTTATTTTTTAAACCCCCATAAGGACAGAGGCAAAAGTTCTGAACCAGAATAAAACCTGGAATTTGCAATATGTCTTTTCAACCATAATTTACCCCTTTCTTATTAAGGACACCCACACTTATTATATATCATTTTGTTCAGGAGAAACAGGGCTTTCATTTCATATGAAATATTTTCTATATGAAACCTCACTTAATATGAATACAATTTAAATGTTATTTTTCAAGTTCTGCATGGTATGTTAACTGTGAATGTCTTAATACTGAACAAGTACATAGATGCCCCCCATATGCTGGTTTTATGTGGTTTTAGAAAGTTACAGGGTCACAGAGCTTGTCCGCTTTAGTTTTTACACATTTAAATTTGCCAGATTGGTTGGATGGGCCATATGTTGCCTTTGAGTCTTATGACCGCTCAGAAATGAAAACTACCCCCATAATGCACACTGTTTGCAAAAGTAGACAACGCAGGGTATGTCCAGTCTTTTTTATTTTTTTTTTTTTTTTAATGTTATTTATTTATTGGCAACTTAGTCACAAACCCTGACCAAAGTTAGTTCATGTTTTTTTTTTTTCTTCGTATTTTCCACAGAAAATCTACACTTTCACTGAAGAACTCATTTTACTGCTCTAAAACATTCATATTTGTGTGTTCAGTGAAGTCTCACAAGTCCAACTATTGCCTAAAATTATGCATTTATATTTCAATTCACTGCAATTCCATGTTTAGTCAGTACATTTTAATATATTAATTTAATAGATAATTTGTAATTTACCATTGGATATAATTAATGCAGCGCTGTCACTTTTCAATATTGTGTATGTGTTCTTTATAAAATCATGTCCGCTCTGCATTGGAATCTCAATCCAAAAATATAATGGGGTAAAGTAAGGACTACTTTATTATGGACAAGCATGAGGTTGCCATCAACGTTTGTCCAATCCCACAAGTGACAGCTGTGGGATTTAGACAGCCTCTCTCTTAGTGAGACGTGATCTATAGAGGCTCCAGCGGTCTCGCAGGACCCTCTGTTCACCACAATATTGTACTCTTGTAAAGGGTTTCCAGGATGAAGATGGCAGCATCTTTAAAGGACCGCTGCAGGTAAGTAAAACTTCCTTTAAGTCACATGGCCACCAGATTCTAATTGGAGATGTCACCTTTGGGGTATTTGCAAAGACTCCTGAAAGTGACAGATAAGCTATAATTATGTCCAATATGTCAATACGTGTCAGGTGTTGATATATCTTTTGACTGGGCTGGAATCTCAGTGAAATTTCAACAAAGAGGGGTCGAAGGGGGTGTTGAGAGAGCCACTTAAATCATGCAGATGATTGATAGTGTTGCGATATCCTATGGGCCCAAGCACACAGATTATACTTTGTTGCCGTTTTTATTTTGCCAGAGTGATTTTTGAGTAATTGTTTTGTAGTGTAATCACTTAACGGTGATTCGCAAATAAATTCCCAATTTTCCTGGCATATGGTGGCAGTACAATAGGGATGTACTCTTCCCTTAGGGCAAGCATCTGAAAGAAATAATTAACATAAAAAGTTCCTCCCCTTACCAGGTATAAGAGACCCTGCAGCCTTAGGACCTCAGTTCTCTTTCTTGTTCCAACAGGAACGGACGGCATCTGGAAGTTGGAGAGATTGGTGAGGCACATGGGTTGCTGCCAGGGGGATTCGGCCTGATAGCCTCCCGGGTGGAGCGCTGAGTGGCCATGGGACATACTGCAGTTACGGAGGCAGGTATGATAGCCTGCTTTTATGCCGCGTGAGGTCACCGGCTGCACAAGGAGGCGGTCCATTAGGGCAGCGAATCCCTGTCCGTCGGAGGAGCATACGCATGCCCGGGTGGTTTTGCGTTCCAACGTAGTTCCGACCGCGCTATCGTGCATGCGCGGGTTGAACTCCCCGGAAATGGCGCTAGATTTGAAACGATCTGCCTATATATGCTGTGCAGATCTTTCTGTCAGCATGGATGCTTGGCAGTGAAGATCTCCCGTGTCACCAGCCCCCCCACACGGGTCAGAGATTTTAGAGGTGGGATCCTGCTGGTTTCTATTCTTTATAACTCTCTAGGTATTTAAATTATTTTTCAAGAATACAAATATTGTTTACATTTTATGTATTACAGATATGTCTAGCCCTGTTTCTACTGACAATCTGGATAACGACAAGGTTCCTACTCCTGCTTCAAAAAAAGCTAGTTCCAAGTCTAAACATCTCTGTTGTAGTGAATGCTCCACTCTTTTGCCTGATGGGTTTAGGAGAAAAATCTGTAATATTTGCTCCTCATTATCGCTAGAAAAATCCAACAACAAGAAATTAAGTATTTTTTGTCTTGGTTTCAGGATAATCTAGCCCAGACCTTTGAGTCTTTTAAAGAAACCGCTCACACTTCTCCAGTTAAAGCTACTAAGCAGAGAGCTAAAAGGAAGAGGACACCATCGGGCTCAGAACTCTCCTCAGGGGAATGTTCCTTTTTGGATTCAGAATCATCTAGCGACTCTTCTGATAACGAGGTGGGGTTTCCTCGTGACGAGCTGAGGAAATTTATTAAAGAGGTGTCTATGGTCCTTTCTGATGAGACGGTAGATAAAACCAGGAGTAAAGCTCTTCCAATCCAACAAAATATGCTGGATTTAATTTCCAGGGAATGGAAGAACCCAGCAAAAAGGGCCTTTATCTCCAGTCATTTTAAAAGTATTGTTAAAATACAGGAGGAAGATAAATTGGAAGATTTGCCGGTAGTTGATGTACAAGTTGCTCAATTGTCTAAAAAAACTACCTTGCCGATTGGGGAAATTTCGGGTCTGAAAGACCCTATGGATAAAAGAGCGGAAACTTCCAGCAGAAGGGCCTATCAGGCAGCAGGTTTTCAGGCTAAAGCTGCATTAGCCGGGGATTTAGTGGCAAGAGCTCAGAATCTTTGGTTGAATACCTTGGAAGAATGTCTGGGTGATACCCAGGACAAAGACCTGTCCCTCCTATTCCAAAATTTGAGGTTGTCCAATGAGTACCTTATGGATATTGTTACGGAGGTGATTAAACTTTCAGCTCGTGTCATGGGTTTGTCGTCAGTAACCCTAAGGGCACTGTGGCTTAAGGCCTGGGCAGCAGACACTGCTTCAAAATCTGCATTATGTGAACTTCCCTTGGAGAAGAAAAAGTTTTTTGGTTCTCCCCTTGAAGAGTTAGTCCGACAGATGTCAGACACTAAAAAGGCCTTGCCTCAAGACAGAAAGTATTCCTGGAAGCCCAGGTACAGAAATTTCCAATTTAGGCATCGGAGGGGTTTTCATGACAAACCCAGGGGTTTTCGTCAACAAAGGAGAAATACGAAGTTTAACACACAAAAAGATAAAACTGACAGAAACAAACGTTTCTGACGCCATCAGAGTGGGCGGAAGGTTGCAGAATTTTGTTCACAAATGGAGAGAGACGACTACAAATCCATGGGTTTGAATTTTTACAAAGATCCTCACGCCTATCACAGCACTCTTAAGGCTACAAGGTATCACAATTGTGCCCTATTTGGACGCCTGGTGGATAAAAGCAGATTCAAGAACCACGCTGAAATCAGATGTGACCTACACTATAAAAGTCCTGGAAGAACATGTTTGGATTATAAATCTAGAAAAGTCGCACCTTACCCCTTCAAAGTCCATCCTGTTTTTAGGGTTTTTGATCAAGTCAGACACTCTGTCAATTCATCTTTCAAGCAAGAAGAAGAAAAAGATAAAATATTTGATAACAAAACTACTTCGAGTATCGGAATGTTCCGTAAGAAAAGCCATGCAGGTTTTGGGTCATCTGACCTCTATGATTCCAGCAGTAAAATGGGCCAGAGCGGAATCAAGGCCCTTACAATGGGAAATCCTTGCGCAGTGGTCAAAAAAGGAAGAAGACTTAGATGCAATCATGTGTATATCAGATCATACAAAAGAGAGAATCTCTTGGTGGCTGGAGGGAAAATTCCTTACAAAAGGCTGGTCCTTTCGTCTAAAATCTTGGGTAGTAATTTCGACAGACGCCTCAAACACAGGTTGGGGAGCTCACCTAGGATATCACTTAAGACAGGGTGTTTGGTCAAAAGACGAAACAAAGGAATCTTCAAATTTCAGAGAAATGCTAGCAGTCTTCTACGCCCTTCAACAGTTCAAAGTTTTCATTTTGGGGAAAGCTGTAAAGATCCAGTCGGACAATCAGACTACTGTCCTACCTGAACAAGCAAGGCGGTACAAAAGTAAAAAAATTGTATCTCCTTTGCTCACGGATCATGTCTTGGGCTCAGTACCATCTGGACGACATTTCGGCAGTTCACATTCGTGGTGTAGACAACGTGATTGCAGACGATTTGAGCAGATCAAAATGGTCCCAGATCGAGTGGTCTCTCAATCAAGTGTTTTTTGCTCAGCTAGTGGAGAGATTCGGTCTTCCAGTTATAGACCTTATGGCAAGAAGATCCAATGCAAAAGTGAGTTTGTTTGCCTCCCTCTTCAAGGTGGACAGGCCTCTGGTAATGGTCTTTCAATCCGGTGGGAATTTCCCCTTGCGTACATCTTTCCCCCGGTAAGCTTAATCCCGAGAATTCTGCAAAAAGTGCCATCAGATCAGACACGTCTCCTGGCCATACTGCCGTACTGTCCAAATCGCAGCTGGTTCTCGGTTTTGAAGAATATGACTTTAGAGTACTGGACTCTTCCGGTTACGCCGGATCTCCTGGAAAACGCGGAGGTCCCAGTGGGAGTGTTGAAGATGTTCAAATTGACAGCTTGGCTGCTGCAAGGCTGATTCTGCATCATAAGGGTATTAAGAAAGAGAGGTTTCAATTGCTTTTAAATTCTACCAGGAGCTCCACCTCTTCTATATACTTGAAGATTTGGACAAGATTTCTTCACTGGTGCATTGCTAAAGATTGCATTAGATCCCATCCGTCTGCTGACACAATCCTTCATTTTTTTTGCAAGATGGTCTGGAACAGGGTTTTAGTCTTTCTACCCTCAAGGTCCAAGTTTCTGCTTTAAGTCATATTTTGGTGAAAAATTGGGCTTCTAATCCTCTGTGTGAAGATAGGTGTATGTAGCAATGTCCTCTTATGCACTGAGTGGAACTGGCCTTGGGTGATAAAATCCTTATCCCGTAAACTGAGGTCTCAGAGTCCAAAATTTGATTGGACCATCTCTTATTGACAAGCGAGGGCTCAGACGGTGACTACATGCAAGGAATACTTGTTTTGTTAAGGTGCAGGTTTATTGTGGCAGCAATTTTGTAAATTGTTACATGTATAAGCTATATAATGACACAGAACTTCCTCGCACTATAGTCAATGAAATGTGTACATGCTTAAAGCATTTTTTTTTTCTTCATATTTTGTTTTTTTGCATACTCAATGGAGTATTTTAATGCATCGATTGTCTGATTTCTTTGACAGATCATTCCAGCACCGATAATTCACTACTTGGCAAGCTCACACAGCCACGTGGCTGCTATTGGCCATTAAAGTCATTTGGCACCTTGTGTGTAAATAAATGAAAATAAAAATGTGCGTAACAACTGTATAATTAAACTGCAGTGTATATGGATAATATCCTGTAATAGTGTTAGTATAAATGAACAATACTGTGGCTGTGTAATCCTGAAGCTTTGTTTGCATTTTGCAATTTAGTAATGTGTCTGTTTTGAAATTAATATAAAATTAGTATGTGTGTGTGTGTGGCAGTGTTTGTCCTATGAGATTAATGCATGCACAGCATACTGGTGATGTATTCTATTGAAGCGAATGGGAGGCCATTGTGGATGCTCTGTGTATGAAACCATTGCTACCATTATTTTAAGTGGGGAAGCCCTATTGCATGTGCAGGCTGTGATCTCAGAGAGGCAGGTGGCAAGAACTGTAGAATAAATACTTTTACTAAACTAACAAAATAAATCAACTTATTCTGAGAAGCATTACTTTTTGTGTGTTGTGTTCCTGGAGTGAATATCCTTTTAAGGCCAGGATTAGAGGCTTCTTCCAGCAGTACTTGAAGGCTGTTGAGCTCATGTATTGGATGAGTTTACGTTGCTGGGTGATATGTTAATTATTGCCCTATTAAAGGTCCCTCCGCTTGTACACGTAGCGCCTTGCTGACCTTTCTGCTGAAAGATGGGTTTGCGCAGTGTTTTCCATGAGAAATGCCAATTCTTTTTACTTGGCCTGTTTCTCTGGATGACTAATATAAAAATATTTGCAATCTTGCTATTTTTGTTTTATTAGTGTTCGGTTACCATTGCCTTTCGCTTGTCACAGAGTCTCTACCTAAACAAACAGGTGAGATGCGGCCAGTCATTGTGTGCTTTTACAGAGACCTTCCCAGTAAGTAATGAACTGGTTGTACCCAGCCCAGTATTAATCTTTGGCAGAGTTTTGCTCGTTTTAATGTACTATTGAGGCATACCAGTTACATTTTCTTTTTCCTTATGGGCTATATATTACAGAATTTTAGGCTAGTATGTTGTTGTTTGTTGATCCTGAGGAAAGCCACGGACGTGGGCTGAAACGTCAATTTTGAATTTTTTTTTTATGGAATAACACAATAACGATTTCTACATTTTAACTACACGACTGTGAGTGCTAGCCCGTTTTAAATATTTTTGTATATTTTGGCTGTGGCTATATTAAGCACCCGGCATTAAATGTTTTGCATGACTTTGCAGGGTTAATCTGAGTGCAAGGACTGGACTGTCTTTTTATATATAAAATCGAGGGGTAAACCTGATACAATTGGACTTGACATGGACTTGGTTGACATGTGGAATAATTCCTGTCTGGAGTACAAGTGGTTCAGGAACTATTAACTGGCACAGTGAAATAACTGTATTGATGCAATCCAACTTTGTGTATCCATCATATTAACTTGCACATTTGCCAGCAGTTAGGCCAAGAAAAGGAAGGCCCGTAAAATAGGTAAAACTCATCTCGATTAGCGCCAAGGCCTGCAGCCCGATTCTCCACCACTGGCGTCACTCTCTCCTCATGGAGTTGGCCCTTGGCGATGTTGCACTCAGTGCACGACATAAGTGGTATGGCATGGGGCATGTCACCAGCAGGTTGTATGTGCTGACCACAGGTGCCAAATATTAGCCACCCAAAACTCTTATTCATGGCTGGTTAGTGGCACCCCAATGACATCTCCAGTGGCAGGGGGTTAATCTCTGTATGTGCCGCTTTTCATTGCAAATACAGACTCAAGGCACCATGGTGACTTCACATCCCTGAAGTGGTCATGGTGCTTCAAGTAACCCTTTTGCTTATTGCCGAATGATTCAGGTATGGAGAACTATACAAAAACTATGGCACCGATGATCAGAGATCTGAACTTATAACTGATCGATCCATAAAAGGTTCATCTCAACTAATCAGCACTGTGTAGCATTCATTCGTCGATTTGGTGGACTTACTAAACGGCACATATCATATCAGTCAAATTTATCTATTTGATCTGTTGCTTGTCATTTTGGTAGCATAATGTGTATCTTAATTTGTATCATTTACCTGAATGCCATGTTGTCTCCCATATGCAACTTCACTTTAAACTTGAAGTACCCAAGGGGCAATTATGAATCGCCAATGTTTATAGAAAACGATCTGTCCCAAATCACTTATTTTAAAGAAAACTGGATTGGCAAAGATTTCAGCAGAATATGATTTAGACGTTGCGGAAAGTAACCATTATCACGCATACCTGGATTCCTGAAGAGCGTCCTATTCCCCTCTCTATGGTGTTGCTGCAAAGAGGAGAATGATCTTAAAAGGGGAGACGTGTCACAATAAGGCTGTGTTATTCTAGATCACATTGGATCATGTGAGTAAGAGAAATACTGGCATACTGTACCCGTGACTTGGGAAGTAGATGTTGAAACACTATGCAGTGGCATGGGTATTGTGGACACCATCATACTATCAGATGGGTGTTTGGTATGACATGCCAACTTCCCATATAGTCCGATTTTTAGCATGGCTATTGTAAAAGCTGGCACCTATGGCACAGGTGTTGTGAAAGCTTGAGTTTTCTATGGTTATCGGAGAAGTTGGCATGCAGGGCTTATTAGCGTGGGTTGTATGTACCGTCACCTCTTTGTTTTTAGAGCGCATTAGGTCTCCCCCGCCGACGTCAGGAGGAGCGTGAGCGGAGCCTGATCCTGCACTGAGGGACATGGGATGGGACACTGGAGACAACTTTTAAGTTGAATAATATTCCAAGTCTGTTAAATCTATAGTGCCTTTGTTTTCCTTTGGGAGAAAAACACTAATATAACACATACGTAGTTAGTGCAAATAGATGCTTAAAGGGACACTTGGCACCCAGACCACTTTATCTCATTGAAGTGGTCTGGGTGCCGTGTCCTTGTCCTGTTTGCCCTATGATGTAAAACATGCAGTTTCAGAGAGACTGCAATGTTTATATTGCAGGGTTAAAGGAACACTATAGTCACCTAAATTACTTTAGCTAAATAAAGCAGTTTTAGTGTATAGATTATTCCCCTGCAATTTCACTGCTCAATTCACTGTCATTTAGGAGTTAAATCACTTTGTTTCTGTTTATGCAGCCCTAGCCACACCTCCCCTGGCTATGATTGACAGAGCCTGCATGAAAAAAAAACTGGTTTCACTTTCAAACAGATGTAATTTACCTTAAATAATTGTATCTCAATCTCTAAATTGAACTTTAATCACATACAGGAGGCTCTTGCAGGGTCTAGCAAGCTATTAACATAGCAGGGGATAAGAAAATCTTAATTAAACAGAACTTGCAATAAAGAAAGCCTAAATAGGGCTCTCTTTACAGGAAGTGTTTATGGAAGGCTGTGCAAGTCACATGCAGGGAGGTGTGACTAGGGTTCATAAACAAAGGGATTTAACTCCTAAATGGCAGAGGATTGAGCAGTGAGGCGGCAGGGGCATGTTCTATACACCAAAACTGCTTCATTAAGCTAAAGTTGTTCAGGTGACTATAGTGTCCCTTTAAGACTACCTCTAGTGACTGTCTCTCAGCCGCTAGAGGCGCCTTTTGCATTTACACACAGTTTAGCTGTGTGAAACAACGCTTGACCTCTTTGTGCTTTGCACGACGACGTGAATCTTCAAAATTCCAATAGGAAAGCAGTGATTCCGTTATGTTATTATTTATATAGCGCCAACAAATTCCGCAGCGCTTTACAATGGGTGGACGAACAGACATGTAGTTGTAACCAGACAAGTTGGACACACAGGAACAGAGGGGTTGAGGGCCTGCTCCATGCGCTTACATGCTAGAGGGAGTGGGGTAAAATGACACAAAAAGGTAAGGATAGTATTAGACTAGTGACAGTTGCAACGAGGAATCAGTCGGTAATGGTTTCCACACATTAACTTCTTCCCCAATTCTGACATTGGAGGAGATGGAGCCAGTGCTGAGGAATCTTGGCACTGAAGAGAAGTAAGTTGGGTTTTGTTTTCTGGTTTCCACGCCCCCCGGGAGGCAGACCATAGTCTTACCACTGAGGGACACTGTAGTGTTGGAATGCACTTTCATAGTCCCTAATGCCCTATTGTTCTTTTAAAGAGACACTCTAAGCACCAAAACAACTTTAGCTTAAACAAGTGGTTTGGGTGTTTAGATCCTGTAATCTCACCGCTCAATTCTCTGTATATCTAACTCTGTAGTGTATTAAGTGTTTAGGTGTTTCTGCTACTTATATTGGTACAATAATTATCTAAAGGGCTGTCAATTGGCTGTAATATTTTGAATGAACATTGTATGAACTTTTTTTTCTGTCCGAAGATGTTTCTTTTACGCTGATCTTTGTAAATCTGCCAGTGACCTCCAGACATCCTGTGCAGAATTATCACTTGGTAACTCTAAACGGCAAGTTGTGTGATACAGACAAATAAAAATGTACAGTTTGGGTATATTTACATTGTTACCCAAATAGAGAAATGTGCAATGTCCATTTCGGGCTTTTATGAGAAAGCACACCAGTTTTTTATGCAGCCATTTTTTTTCTTTCAATCTGCTTAATGCACTCCACCAAGTAGAACATTTTATTGAGTCCTTTTCGTCTTGTCCAAATGGATATATGATACAAGGCTTGTGGACACTTCTGCTAAATTACTTCCATATTGCACAATAAGTGCTGTAAAACGTACATCCTCTATACAGCGTATGTGTGTCTTTATGTTGCAAGAACCCCTCTTGTTTTGTCTGTTTGTGTTTTTTTTGTAGCAGTTTTATATATATATATCTATATCTGTGCCGCATTCGTAACCAAGATTATTCTGAGTTTCACCAAATTTGGAACCAAAGCATTTTCGGTACTCTGCTACGTGGTTATTCCAATGTAATTTAGCACTTTCAAATACACCTATATATACTAACTAAAGGATAAATTGGACTTTATTCTGGAACCATTATGAGGGTATTCAGTTGGGTGAATTTTTAATTTTCTGGTAAAAATAGCAGAAATGTAAAAATGAGCCAGCTATACTTTCCTTCAAACTACACTGGCCTTAAATGTCAAATTCCATTTGAATACACCTTGAGTTCTCACTAGTGAATTCCCCTGTATATACAACACATTAAAGGGACTCTCCAAACATATCTGTTTTCCTGGCACTGCAGGATCCTGCAGTGCCCCTCTCCCTCCCACCCCCCATCCTGCGTTGCTGAAGGGGTTAAAACATCTTCAGTGACTTACCTGAATCCAGCGCCGATGTCCCTCCTCAGCCGGCGGGGGAGACCTAATTCAGATTAGACCTCTCCATAGGAAAACATTATTCAATGCTTGCCTATGGAGATTCCGGCGACACTGGAGGTCCTCATGCATAGCGTGAGGACATACAGTGTCGTTTAAAACACTTTTTGTGTTCTAAGAAGCCAGAAGTCCCTCTATTGGCTGTCTGATAGACACTAGAGGATGACTTAACCCTGTAAAGTAATTATTGCAATCTATAAAAACTGCAATAATTACAGTTGCAGGGTTAAGAGTGGTGGGAGTTGGCACCCAGACCACTCCAACGGGCAGAAGTGGTCTGGGTGCCTGGAGTGTCCCTTTTAAGTATGATTAAAATATTAGTTGGAAAGCAATAAAGAAATGCTTTCACTAATTTCATACTGAAGTAGTGAAACAATAGAAGATAACTACATATAGAATTATTGAATTTTTTTAATTTCGCTTAACCTGTGCAGATTGTTTTCCTGCTGACGCTATAACTTTAATGTCTGTCACAGAATCCAAAACTGCTAAACAAAACAATGGAAATTAGATGCTCCAGGGTATTTCACCAAAAGCGTTGACACTTTTCATTTAACCATTTTATTATAAACCACTGCTTTCATTCATTTAAGAAATTTTGAAAATTGGCCTTATTTAAATTCAACATGAGGAAGATACGGTCGCATTGCCAATTACAAATGTTAAGTTGTGTAGAATGAAACCCGGCACAACAATAAGGTTTATTAAATAATGGCTTGTGAGGAACTGCAAACTAAATTGCAGAAATGATGATAAAATAGCTGGGTTTTTATTTTATTTTATTTTTTTTAAAAGGAACTGAATTGGGTAGTTTTTACACCTCTATTCTGGCTTACATTTTGCGGTTTAATTTGCAATTCATCTCCGTCACAGTTGTTGGTCTGCTTAGTTGGGACCTCATGGCAGGGGAATCTAGACTAGTCTTACCATCCTCTAAACATAGCAGAAGCCCAAATGGGTGAGGAGAACCTCATCAGTTACATTGTTCTGCAGGTTTCAGTATCGATAAACAAACTCTCCTCCTGTCACCCAATACAGAGCCTTGGATTACAGGATGAGTCTACTGGGGGCCCTCAGAGTGCTCTTCCAGTAAAATAGGTAGAATACGAATATGTGGGGTCCAGATTGGGCTTGATTCTCACAGAATCTTTTAGCGAGCCAGGCCTGGCAATAGTGATTAGTGTTCTAGGCATGTGCCTGGGGTAGTGAGCCATCAGTATTCGTGTTCTGGGAGTGAGGGTGAGTTTATAAAGTCACAGAGGAGCTGATCTTTGTTATAGACATGAAAGTCCAAGGGATAGATGCAGGGAGTCCTAGCTACTGAAATCCGTACTGCTATATTGTATTGTTTGCTTGTCTCTTGCATGCACACTTACAATACGATTATCTTGCTTCCTGTTTCTGCCATGGCTTTGATGAGCGTTTCCATTAAAAATAAAAAATGTAAAAAAAGCATATCCTGCTCAGAAAGCATTGAATCATTGGTTTAACACCTAAATGTGGTGTTATCAATCAGCATTAACTAAGGCTGTGACATGTCTTGATTGACTTCATCTGTGTTCACTTTCCATCCAATACTAGCTGTTTACAGTGTATATACAAGTAGCAATTTATTATATTGGGCTGGGTGGCTCTTCACCTGTAAATGAATCATTTGGCAACCTCTTATACTTCATCGAATTCAGCTGATACTAATTTATCTATTTTTATGAAGTTGTGAATCACCAACTGAGGTATTATCCTATGTGTACCAGTGTTAACTCTGGCGTCAAATTTTGTTTTAGTTTTAGTCGACTTTATCTCCAAAATTTTAGTCGACTTAATCTGACGAAAACACTGGTGTGTATGCGTGTTAAGATTTCATCCCGATAAGATAAATTATTGTATTCTGGCCTCATTTTATTTTGTGACTTTTTTGTTTTGTTTTTGGCAGTGCCTCAAGTTACTGGCTCTTGCGGCGTCTGGTGGTGGTGTGCCTCGGGTTACTTGCCCCTATATTGTGTGCTGTAGTTGTGCCTCGAGTTACTGGCCCCGATGCTTTCTTTTGCAGCCGTGCCTCGGATTACTGGCCCCTGCGTTGTGTGTTGCAGCCGTGCCTCGGATTACTGGCCCCTGTGCATTCTGTTGTAGCCATTTCTCGAGTTACTGGCCCCTGCGTTGTGTGAGGGGGGAATATAACCGTTTTGGGGATTAACCCAGGCTTTCTGCACAGTCGATCTCTGTGCACTGGAAAGTAATACAAACTTTCACTGGGAAGTGACTTATAAAATGATCTCTTCGCTCAGAGTAATGAGGAATTTCATGCCGTGGAAAGGATCTCACTTTAAAGGAACAGTGTAGTACTAAACACAAACTACAGCTATTAACATCCTCTGTGTTAATTTTCTGTTTCATTAAGCTGTCTGCTCTTACAGTGCTAAGCAGAAAGACAAATTGCTGCAACCCTTCCTGCTACGCCAGGTCACCACAGTCCTTTTAGTTCTGCAATTCAAGAACTGAATGCAGGTTACAATAAAGGTACACTATAGTCACCAGAACTACTACAACTTAATGTAGTTGTTCTAGTGAGTATAATAGTTCCCTTCATTGCCTCTAGAGACACCTCCAAGTGGCCACTCCTTAGATGGCCACTGGAGGTTTCTTCCTGGGTCAGTGCTGCCGAAAAAGCAGCATGGAGACGCTGAATTTTCCTCATAGAGATGCATTGGTTCAATGTATCTCTCTGCGAAGGTCCTGATTGGCTAAAACAGCATTTGGCCCCGCCCCGTGCCGATTTTAGCCAATCCAATGCTTTCCCTATCGGCCATTTTGATGATGTTGCAAAGGGTGCAGGGGCAGAGCCAGCGTCAGCGGATCCGCAAGGTGTTGGAAATAAGGTGTGGGGTATTATCCTATGTGTACCAGTGTTAACTCTGGCGTCAAATTTTGTTTTAGTTTTAGTCGACTTTATCTCCAAAATTTTAGTCGACTTAATCTGACGAAAACACTGGTGTGTATGCGTGTTAAGATTTCATCCCGATAAGATAAATTATTGTATTCTGGCCTCATTTTATTTTGTGACTTTTTTGTTTTGTTTTTGGCAGTGCCTCAAGTTACTGGCTCTTGCGGCGTCTGGTGGTGGTGTGCCTCGGGTTACTTGCCCCTATATTGTGTGCTGTAGTTGTGCCTCGAGTTACTGGCCCCGATGCTTTCTTTTGCAGCCGTGCCTCGGATTACTGGCCCCTGCGTTGTGTGTTGCAGCCGTGCCTCGGATTACTGGCCCCTGTGCATTCTGTTGTAGCCATTTCTCGAGTTACTGGCCCCTGCGTTGTGTGAGGGGGGAATATAACCGTTTTGGGGATTAACCCAGGCTTTCTGCACAGTCGATCTCTGTGCACTGGAAAGTAATACAAACTTTCACTGGGAAGTGACTTATAAAATGATCTCTTCGCTCAGAGTAATGAGGAATTTCATGCCGTGGAAAGGATCTCACTTTAAAGGAACAGTGTAGTACTAAACACAAACTACAGCTATTAACATCCTCTGTGTTAATTTTCTGTTTCATTAAGCTGTCTGCTCTTACAGTGCTAAGCAGAAAGACAAATTGCTGCAACCCTTCCTGCTACGCCAGGTCACCACAGTCCTTTTAGTTCTGCAATTCAAGAACTGAATGCAGGTTACAATAAAGGTACACTATAGTCACCAGAACTACTACAACTTAATGTAGTTGTTCTAGTGAGTATAATAGTTCCCTTCATTGCCTCTAGAGACACCTCCAAGTGGCCACTCCTTAGATGGCCACTGGAGGCTTCTTCCTGGGTCAGTGCTGCCGAAAAAGCAGCATGGAGACGCTGAATTTTCCTCATAGAGATGCATTGGTTCAATGTATCTCTCTGCGAAGGTCCTGATTGGCTAAAACAGCATTTGGCCCTGCCCTGTGCCGATTTTAGCCAATCCAATGCTTTCCCTATCGGCCATTTTGATGATGTTGCAAAGGGTGCAGGGGCAGAGCCAGCGCCAGCGGATCCGCAAGGTGTTGGAAATAAGGTGTGGGGGCAGGGGGGGCTAAATGATGGGTTTAGCACTATAGGGTCCGGAATCCAGGTTTGTGTTCCTGACCCTATTGTGTTCCTTTAAATACCGTGTGATTACAATTATTGAACTGTCTTTCTTTCAATTTAAAATAGACCGAGGGAGAATTAAATCTAATTTCAAACAAATTGTTCTTCTGGCCTTTTTTGTAAAGATTTACATGGTTAGAGTGGAGAGTTAGTTGGGGGGGCGAGGGGGGAAATTTCCTCCTATTTAACTTCATTGCCCCAGAGTATTTGTTTTAGGGTAATGGGTGGTGCCTGCTTGAAGAGCCCCAGCCTGTTGGTTCTGCGGTTAATTTAGCTCTGCCCCTCCGTGTATACTGCACTGTGGGTTTGCAGATGCATGTTAGGACAGAGAAAGATGTTTTGCGACTTCTCCCGGTTTCCCTGATACAACTGGCTGTGTGCCAGGCTTTCATTACTGTGTATTAGAGCTGAGGCTGTATTCATGATGGGCCCTGCTTACCTACTGACTTGCAGCTCACATCACACGAAGCCAGCAAACTCTTCATGGGCCAGATGATTGGTGTTAGGTTCTTTTTAGGTCTCATCACTGATCTTTGGCTTTCCCCAAACACATGCTTTTACAAATTACAGCCAAGAAAGTTCAAGACGTTTAACCCCATGAGAACTTATCTAATGCAGGGGATTTGCTAAATTTATTTTCAAATATTTCCTAGCACAATTGAAGAATGAGTCAGATTTTTCTGTTGTCAAGCTAATCCTTTTGATCCATGTCAGGAAAAAAAGCTTTTGAATCCACTGTGTGAAACAAAGTAACTGTAATTATACCAAGGAGTCCTTTACAATTTCGCTATTTATAGTCAACTTCTGAGGTCAACGCAAGTTTTTTTTTTTTAGCGACAGGATATTAAAGAGGAAATTGCTTGTGATCTTACAGCTGTTATCTCCACCCTAACTTTTTGTTCTTTTCTTTTACTATCTGCGTATTAATATGGTAGCAATGCTATCGATCTCTATTATTTTATTTCCTAGAAAGCCAGTGCCTTTTTCTTCAAATACCGTACTTTAATTACACCCATTATGAAGTTTAGAAACCATTTATTTATTTTCTCTCGTCTTATGGTGTCAAAACATTTCAATTCAGTATTACCAGTATAGATTTTACCATATTTTAAAACCTTTCACTGGTTCAACTCTTTAGCTGATGCAAACATTGTTGCAGGTACACGCAGTTTCTCCTCACCGATGGTACAGTGTGTGCGTACTTCAGTGGCTGTGATCATGAAAACATTAGAAGCCTGTTTTGGGGCAAATGCGAACTTTGTTGTTTCTAAGCTATAATGTTGTTTGACATTATCTGAGAAAACGGTCTGCATCTACACACCCAAATCACTACATTAAGATATTTTCTAATAGCAGCACTTTATATTTACTTATTTTGCACAGGGCTTTATACAATCTTTCCAGGCTCACTACTTTCTAAATGGTCACCGGTTGCTTATATAACATTTTAAAATGTTTTTTTTTTTTGTTTTTTTGTTTTTTTGTTTTTTTTTACAGGTGAGAGTTATTTGTTAAACGTTGATTGCTGTGGAATGCGTTGTCCCATGTGTTCTTGTAAAGACCTGTTAACTTTCTTTGCAGAGTGGAGAAGGTTTCCGAGCTGTATTCAGGGCCTCGAAGTGGAGCCTACTGGTGGCGCTGGACGTGGACTGGCACCTTGTCATGCCCGGTGGAAGAAGGGGTCCAAGCCGGCAACAACTGAGCCGTTCCGCTTTGCCCTCTCTGCAGACTTTAGTTGGTGGTGCTTGTGGCAATGGCACAGGGCTGAGAAATCGGTAAGAGACTTTTTAAAAATTCTTCCAAAAATAGTAACGTACACATAACTTGGAATGTGGGGACTGGAGGGATTTGTAAGCTCCATATGTTTAGACTTTCTATTAAAGGAGCACTATAGGGTCAGGAACACAAACCTGTATTCCTGATCCTTTAGTGTTAAAATCACTATCTAGCCATCTGCCCCCCCCCCTTACCACCCTAAATATAGTAAAATCTTACATTTATCCAGCTGCTGGTGCTGACTCTGCCCCTGATCTACCTTCCTGGTTGACATCATTAGAAATGATCTGAGCCAATCACAATGCTTTCACATAGGAAAGCATTTTATTGGCTGTGATTGCCAGGGAGGTGGAGCAGGGACAGAGCCAAATGCTACCCTGGGGCCAGTCAGCATCTCCTTATAGAGATACATTGAATCAATGAATCTCTATGAGGAAAGTTCAGTGTCTTCGTGCAGAGAATGTGCAGCACTGCCCCAGGAAGCACCTCTAGGAGCTATCTGAGGAGTGGCCACTAGAGATGTCCCTAGTCTGTTATGTAAACACTGCCTTTTCACTGGAAAAAAACAGTTTACTGCAAAAAGCCTGCAGGGGCTGAGTATACGCACCAGAATAATTACAATAAGCTGTAGCTGTTCTATTGACTTTAGTATCTGTTTACATTTTAAGAGAACGCAGTATCTTCATGCAGAAACTCACTCATGCCCTGGATTTGGTTCTGTCAATGTAAGGATTAAACATCTATATCTATAAAGCGCGGAATTTGTTGGCGCTATATATATAACATAATTTCAATGCAAGCAATGTATCTAATGCAATTTTTTCAAAATGTGCAGTCCGAGGTAACCCCAGCCAAGCTAGAGCAAAAACTCAATGTTATTATGTAGTAGGGATCGACCGATATTGATTTTTTAGAGCCGATACCGATACCGATATTCTGTGAACTTTCAGGCCGATAGCCGATATAATTTGCCGATATTCTGTACATTTACCATTTTGGAAAATAAACTATTTCTAAAGGTAAATGCACAAAATATACATGCCACGTGTAGTGGATGCAGTGTGTTTAGACAGGGGAGCTGTGTATGTGTGTGTAGTGGATGCAGTGTGTGTTTGTGTATGTGTGTGTAGTGGATGCAGTGTGTGTGTAGTGGATGCAGTGTGTGTTTGTATAGTGTGAGTGGTGTGGATGCAGTGTGTGTGTAGTGGATGCAGTGTGCATTTGTCTAGTGTGTATATAATGAAAGCAGAGTGTTTGTGTAGTGTGTGGGTAGTGTGCGTAAAGTGAATGCAGTGTGTGTAAAGTGAATGCTGTATATACTAAATGCAAAGTGTGTGTGTTTGTGTAGTGTGTTTATATAATGCAGAGTGTGTGTGTTTGTATAGTGTGTTTATATAATGCAGAGTGTGTGTGTTTGTATAGTGTGATTATATAATGCAGAGTGTGTGTGTTTGTATAGTGTGTGTATATAATGCAGAGTGTGTGTGTTTGTAGAGTGTGTGTGTAGTGTGCATTATATAAACACACTACACAAACACACACTGAATTATATAAACACACTACACAAACACACTGTGTATATAATGCAGTGTGTTTGTGTAATGTTTATATAATGCAGTGTGTTTGTATAGTGTGTGCATATAATGCAGTGTGTGTGTATATAATGCAGTGTGTTTGTATAGTGTGTGTATATAATGCAGTGTGCGTTTGTATAGTGTGTGTATATAATGCAGTGTGCGTTTGTATAGTGTGTGTATATAATGCAGTGTGCGTTTGTATAGTGTGTGTGTGTATATAATGCAGTGTGCGTTTGTATAGTGTGTGTGTATATAATGCAGTGTGTGTTTGTATAGTGTGTGTGTATATAATGCAGTGTGCGTTTGTATAGTGTGTGTGTATATAATGCAGTGTGCGTTTGTATAGTGTGTGTGTATATAATGCAGTGTGCGTGTGTATATAATGCAGTGTGCGTTTGTATAGTGTGTGTGTATATAATGCAGTGTGCGTTTGTATAGTGTGTGTGTATATAATGCAGTGTGTGTTTGTATAGTGTGTGTGTATATAATGCAGTGTGCGTTTGTATAGTGTGTGTGTATATAATGCAGTGTGCGTTTGTATAGTGTGTGTGTATATAATGCAGTGTGCGTGTGTATATAATGCAGTGTGCGTTTGTATAGTGTGTGTGTATATAATGCAGTGTGCGTTTGTATAGTGTGTGTGTATATAATGCAGTGTGTGTTTGTATAGTGTGTGTGTATATAATGCAGTGTGTTTGTATAGTGTGTGTGTGTGTATATAATGCAGTGTGTGTTTGTATAGTGTGTGTGTGTATATAATGCAGTGTGTGTTTGTATAGTGTGTGTGTATAATGCAGTGTGTTTGTATAGTGTGTGTGTATAATGCAGTGTGTTTGTATAGTGTGTGTGTATATAATGCAGTGTGTTTGTATAGTGTGTGTATATAATGCAGTGTGTTTGTATAGTGTAGTGTGTGTGTGTAGTATACTGCAGTGTGTGTATGTATAATGCAGTGTGTGTGTATAATGCAGTGTGTGTGTATAATGCAGTGTGTGTGTGTATATAATGCAGTGTGTGTGTGTATATAATGCAGTGTGTTTGTGTAGTGTGCATTATATACACACACTATACAAACACACTGAATTATATACACAGTGTGTTTGTGTAGTGTATAATAATAGAGTGTATATGTGAGGGGGCATTTTTTTATATAAAAAAAAAAATGTTATATTATTTTTTTTTTATATATTTAGTTATTATTATTTATTTGTTGTTGTCCCCCCTCCCTGATTGTTGCCTTGCTAGGGAGGGGGGATATGTTAATCCCTGGTGGTCCAGTGGCATTGGCTTAGCTGGGGTAGAGGGGGCAGCAAGCGTTTACTCACCTCCCAGCAGCTCCCCAGTGTAAATCTTGCGAGACCCGCGGCCGTCAGAGCTGGAGGAGCTGCTGGGAGGTGAGTAAACGCTTGCTGCCCGCCCCCCCAGGACCGCCGGGCTTGTAATGAGCCTGGCGGTCCTGGGAGGTATTATCGGCAATATCGGTATCCCTATTGGCCGATACCGATATTGCCGAAAATACCGAATATCGGCCGATTATATCGGTAAAACCGATAATCGGTCGATCCCTATTATGTAGGTCTCTGCGGTTAATTAATTAATATACAAGACAAAGGCAGAATGTAATAAAGGAACATGTATTATAACCATGCAAAAAATATATTACAAAGCTGTACCAGAAAGCCATTGAATTAAAAACTGGAAAAGTAAATGAAAATAATTTCCCACTCTCCTGGTGAAATAACAGTGTATCTGTGCTACAAAATAAAATGTATTTCCCCCAGTGCCAGGGCCGGATTAACATAGGGGCTGATGGAGCTGCAGGCCCGTGGAATAGGCCAATTTTTGAAAGAAAAAAATAATTTTACACACTACTCTTAGGTTTTCCTCCTGACTGGTAATTTAAGGCACAGCCTGTATTTGAGGCTGCCTGGCCGTGCTGGTATTGTAGTATTAAGGCAATACAAATGCAAATATTTTTCTCAGTATAAATGGAGATTACTCTGCAATACCAGCACCGGCCAGTAGGGGTCACTGTGTATGGAGAGAGGCAGGGATAGGAAGTTACAGCACCTCCCTACCTCTCTCTACTCACTGATGCACAGGGGAGCAGCTACACAGTACAGAGGGTTCAGACAGCAGCTCCCAGCCTGCAGAGATAGACTACAGCTCAGGGAAGTGAGGGGAAAGGCATCAGGGAGACATGGGGACACTGAGACAATAGGGGACACTGGGAGACATGGGGACACTGAGACACCCCGTTTCTCCCAGTGTCCCCAAATGTCTGTATCCACAAGTGTCCCCAATTGTCTCAGTGCCCCCATGTCTCCAAGTCTATGTGTCCCCATGTATCCTAGTGACACGGGACACACTGAGACATGGGGTCACTGGTAGAAATGGGAACACAGACACTGGGAGACTAGGGGACTGGGTGACATGGGGACACTGTGATGCATAGGGACACTGATGCCAGGCTGGCCTTCCAATTCTTTGGACAGACATACCCCCTTTTTGGGCATGTTCGCCCCTTCTGGCAGTTCTGGTCATGTGATTCGCATCAGTGGCCTACTCTTTTACCCCGCCCATTGGCTTCCTGCTTCACTGGACACTGCTGTTGGTATGGATTTACTTGAAAGATGAAAGCATGAATTAGAAAAAGAGATTAGCATAGATTATGTGTTTTCTTATTGCCTTTGAGGTTTCCCTCCAACACCAACTCCATCAGATACTTGTGAGGTATGACTGTTTGTGTTTTTCGTTGATAAGATACTGTAATTAGGCCCCATCATAAATGTCAGCACCAGGCCCACTGGGCTCTTAATCCGGCCCTGCCCAGTGCAACTAGAAGTTGGCTCTCCAAATGTTTTATAAAGTTTCAAGGTAATGTTGGATATTACATGCACTTTTATTTTGTCACGAATTGGTAGGTTTGTTTTCCTTGGGAGGGACAGGTGTTTGAAAGGGCAATACATGCACCAGAACACCTTCTAAAAATATA